>NW_027522676.1:0-87597 GCF_052094955.1 Ictidomys tridecemlineatus
CCCTAAGCAGAGACTGGCGAGAATCACTTTCATGGAAAGGGCCTGCCAAGCTTCCAAAAAACTACGTTTGGCTGAATCTCAGCACACACTTTTTCACCCAATCTTGATGAAACTTTCAGGTAATGATCAGTACACCAATCCCACTTGGCTCGCCAAATTTCGTTCTTCTAGGTTAAACCGTTCGTTGGCAGTAACCGGTTTCATTTTGAGGTTTCACTCTGTTTTCTCCTATAGGGATACATGTATTTGGAACTCTAAATCGAACACGGTTTGTGCTAGCTCTTTGAAACTTGACACAATAAAGCAGTTTCAAGTTCTATCTCTATGGTTTGTTTGCTGTTGATGTAGCCCTAAGCAGAGACTGGCGAGAATCTCTTTCATGGAAAGGGCCTGCCAAGCTTCCAAAAAACTACGATTTGCCTGAAATCTCAGCACACACTTTTTCACCCAATCTTGATGAAACTTTCAGGTAATGATCAGGACACCAATCCCACTTGGCTCGCCAAATTTCGTTCTTCTAGGTTAAACCGTTCGTTGGCAGTAACCGGTTTCATTTTGAGGTTTCACTCTGTTTTCTCCTATAGGGATACATGTATTTGGAACTCTAAATCAAACACGGTTTGTGCTAGCTCTTTGAAACTTGACACAATAAAGCAGTTTCAAGTTCTATCTCTATGGTTTGTTTGCTGTTGATGTAGCCCTAAGCAGAGACTGGCGAGAATCACTTTCATGGAAAGGGCCTGCCAAGCTTCCAAAAAACTACGAGTTGCCTGAAATCTCAGCACACACTTTTTCACCCAATCTTGATGAAACTTTCAGGTAATGATCAGTACACCAATCCCACTTGGCTCGCCAAATTTCGTTCTTCTAGGTTAAACCGTTCGTTGGCAGTAACCGGTTTCATTTTGAGGTTTCACTCTGTTTTCTCCTATAGGGATACATGTATTTGGAAGTCTAAATCAAACACGGTTTGTGCTAGCTCTTTGAAACTTGACACAATAAAGCAGTTTCAAGTTCTATCTCTATGGTTTGTTTGCTGTTGATGTAACCCTAAGCAGAGACTGGCGAGAATCACTTTCATGGAAAGGGCCTGCCAAACTTCCAAAAAACTATGAGTTGCCTGAAATCTCAGCACACACTTTTTCACCCAATCTTGATGAAACTTTCAGGTAATGATCAGTACACCAATCCCACTTGGCTCGCCAAATTTCGTTCTTCTAGGTTAATCCGTTCGTTGGCAGTAACCGGTTTCATTTTGAGGTTTCACTCTGTTTTCTCCTATAGGGATACATGTATTTGGAAATCTAAATCAAACAAGGTTTGTGCTAGTTCTTTGAAACTTGACACAATAAAGCAGTTTCAAGTTCTATCTCTATGGTTTGTTTGCTGTTGATGTAGCCCTAAGCAGAGACTGGCGAGAATCACTTTCATGAAAAGGGCCTGCCAAGCTTGCAAAAAACTACGAGTTGCCTGAAATCTCAGCACACACTTTTTCACCCAATCTTGATGAAACTTTCAGTTAATGATCAGTACACCAATCCCACTTGGCTCGCCAAATTTCGTTCTTCTAGGTTAAACCGTTCGTTGGCAGTAACCGGTTTCATTTTGAGGTTTCACTCTGTTTTCTCCTATAGGGATACATGTATTTGGAACTCTAAATCGAACACGGTTTGTGCTAGCTCTTTGAAACTTGACACAATAAAGCAGTTTCAAGTTCTATCTCTATGGTTTGTTTGCTGTTGATGTAGCCCTAAGCAGAGACTGGCGAGAATCACTTTCATGGAAAGGGCCTGCCAAGCTTCCAAAAAACTACGAGTTGCCTGAAATCTCAGAACACACTTTTTCACCCAATCTTGATGAAACTTTCAGGTAATGATCAGTACACCAATCCCACTTGGCTCACCAAATTTCGTTCTTCTAGGTTAAACCGTTCGTTGGCAGTAACCGGTTTCATTTTGAGGTTTCACTCTGTTTTCTCCTATAGGGATACATGTATCTGGAAGTCTAAATCAAACACGGTTTGTGCTAGCTCTTTGAAACTTGACACAATAAAGCAGTTTCAAGTTCTATCTCTATGGTTTGTTTGCTGTTGATGTAGCCCTAAGCAAGGACTGGCGAGAATCACTTTCATGGAAAGGGCCTGCCAAGCTTCCAAAAAACTACGAGTTGCCTGAAATCTCAGCACACACTTTTTCACCCAATCTTGATGAAACTTTCAGGTAATGATCAGTAAACCAATCCCACTTGGCTCGCCAAATTTCGTTCTTCTAGGTTAAACCCTTCGTTGGCAGTAACCGGTTTCATTTTGAGGTTTCACTCTGTTTTCTCCTATAGGAAGACATGTATTTGGAACTCTAAATCAAACACGGTTTGTGCTAGCTCTTTGAAACTTGACACAATAAACCAGTTTCAAGTTCTATCTCTATGGTTTGTTTGCTGTTGATGTAGCCCTAAGCAGAGACTGGCGAGAATCACTTTTATGGAAAGGGCCTGCCAAGCTTCAAAAAACTACGAATTGCCTGAAATCTCAGCATACACTTTTTCACCCAATCTTGATGAAACTTTCAGGTAATGATCAGGACACCAATCCCACTTGGCTCGCCAAATTTCGTTCTTCTAGGTTAAACCGTTCGTTGGCAGTAACCGGTTTCATTTTGAGGTTTCACTCTGTTTTTCCCTATAGGGATACATGTATTTGGAAGTCTAAATCAAACACGGTTTGCGCTAGCTCTTTGAAACTTGACACAATAAAGCAGTATCAAGTTCTATCTCTATTGTTTGTTTGCTGTTGATGTAGCCCTAAGCAGAGACTGGCGAGAATCACTTTCATGGAAAGGGCCTGCCAAGCTTCCAAAAATCTACGAGTTGCCTGAAATCTCAGCACACACTTTTTCACCCAATCTTGATGAAACTTTCAGGTAATGATCAGTACACCAATCCCACTTGGCTCGCAAAATTTCGTTCTTCTAGGTTAAACCGTTCGTTGGCAGTAACCGGTTTCATTTTGAGGTTTCACTCTGTTTTCTCCTTTAGGGATACATGTATTTGGAACTCTAAATCAAACACGGTTTGTGCTAGCTCTTTGAAACTTGACACAATAAAGCAGTTTCAAGTTCTATCTCTATGGTTTGTTTGCTGTTGATGTAGCCCTAAGCAGAGACTGGCGAGAATCACTTTCATGGAAAGGGCCTGCAAAGCTTGCAAAAAACTACGAGTTGCCTGAAATCTCAGCACACACTTTTTCACCCAATCTTGATGAAACTTTCAGTTAATGATCAGTACACCAATCCCACTTGGCTCGCCAAATTTCGTTCTTCTAGGTTAAACTGTTCGTTGGCAGTAACCGGTTTCATTTTGAGGTTTCACTCTGTTTTCTCCTATAGGGATACATGTATTTGGAACTCTAAATCGAACACGGTTTGTGCTAGCTCTTTGAAACTTGACACAATAAAGCAGTTTCAAGTTGTATCTCTATGGTTTGTTTGCTGTTGATGTAGCCCTAAGCAGAGACTGGCGAGAATCACTTTCATGGAAAGGGCCTGCCAAGCTTCCAAAAAACTACGAGTTGCCTGAAATCTCAGCACACACTTTTTCACCCAATCTTGATGAAACTTTCAGGTAATGATCAGTACACCAATCCCACTTGGCTCGCCAAATTTCGTTCTTCTAGGTTAAACCGTTCGTTGGCAGTAACCGGTTTCATTTTGAGGTTTCACTCTGTTTTCTCCTATAGGGATACATGTATTTGGAACTCTAAAACAAACACGGTTTGTGCTAGCTCTTTGAAACTTGACACAATAAAGCAGTTTCAAGTTCTATCTCTATGGTTTGTTTGCTGTTGATGTAGCCCTAAGCAGAGACTGGCGAGAATCACTTTCATGGAAAGGGCCTGCCAAGCTTCCAAAAAACTATGAGTTGCCTGAAATCTCAGCACACACTTTTTCACCCAATCTTGATGAAACTTTCAGGTAATGATCAGTACACCAATCCCACTTGGCTCGCCAAATTTCGTTCTTCTATGTTAAACCGTTCGTTGGCAGTAACCGGTTTCATTTTGAGGTTTCACTCTGTTTTCTCCTATAGGGATACATGTATCTGGAAGTCTAAATCAAACACGGTTTGTGCTAGCTCTTTGAAACTTGACACAATAAAGCAGTTTCAAGTTCGATCTCTATGGTTTGTTTGCTGTTGATGTAGCCCTAAGCAGAGACTGGCGAGAATCACTTTCATGGAAAGGGCCTGCCAAGCTTCAAAAAACTACGATTTGCCTGAAATCTCAGCACACACTTTTTCACCCAATCTTGATGAAACTTTCAGGTAATGATCAGTAAACCAATCCCACTTGGCTCGCCACATTTCGTTCTTCTAGGTTAAACCCTTCGTTGGCAGTAACCGGTTTCATTTTGAGGTTTCACTCTGTTTTCTCCTATAGGGAGACATGTATTTGGAACTCTAAATCAAACACGGTTTGTGCTAGCTCTTTGAAACTTGACACAATAAACCAGTTTCAAGTTCTATCTCTATGGTTTGTTTGCTGTTGATGTAGCCCTAAGCAGAGACTGGCGAGAATCACTTTTATGGAAAGGGCCTGCCAAGCTTCAAAAAACTACGATTTCCCTGAAATCTCAGCACACACTTTTTCACCCAATCTTGATGAAACTTTCAGGTAATGATCAGTACACCAATCCCACTTGGCTCGCCAAATTTCGTTCTTCTAGGTTAAACCGTTCGTTGGCAGTAACCGGTTTCATTTTGAGGTTTCACTCTGTTTTCTCCTATAGGGATACATGTATTTGGAACTCTAAATCAAACACGGTTTGTGCTAGCTCTTTGAAACTTGACACAATAAAGCAGTTTCAAGTTCTATCTCTATGGTTTGTTTGCTGTTGATGTAGCACTACGCAGAGACTGGCGAGAATCACTTTCATGGAAAGGGCCTGCCAAGCTTCCAAAAAACTTCGAGTTGCCTGAAATCTCAGCAAACACTTTTTTCACCCAATCTTGATGAAACTTTCAGGTAATGATCAGTACACCAATCCCACTTGGCTCGCCAAATTTCGTTCTTCTAGGTTAAACCGTTCGTTGGCAGTAACCGGTTTCATTTTGAGGTTTCACTCTGTTTTCTCCTATAGGGATACATGTATTTGGAACTCTAAATCAAACACGGTTTGTGCTAGCTCTTTGAAACTTGACACAATAAAGCAGTTTCAAGTTCTATCTCTATGGTTTGTTTGCTCTTGATGTAGCCCTAAGCAGAGACTGGCGAGAATCACTTTCATGGAAAGGGCCTGCCAAGCTTCAAAAAACTACGATTTGCCTGAAATCTCAGCACACACTTTTTCACCCAATCTTGATGAAACTTTCAGGTAATGATCAGTAAACCAATCCCACTTGGCTCGCCACATTTCGTTCTTCTAGGTTAAACCCTTCGTTGGCAGTAACCGGTTTCATTTTGAGGTTTCACTCTGTTTTCTCCTATAGGGAGACATGTATTTGGAACTCTAAATCAAACACGGTTTGTGCTAGCTCTTTGAAACTTGACACAATAAACCAGTTTCAAGTTCTATCTCTATGGTTTGTTTGCTGTTGATGTAGCCCTAAGCAGAGACTGGCGAGAATCACTTTTATGGAAAGGGCCTGCCAAGCTTCAAAAAACTACGATTTCCCTGAAATCTCAGCACACACTTTTTCACCCAATCTTGATGAAACTTTCAGGTAATGATCAGTACACCAATCCCACTTGGCTTGCTAAATTTCGTTCTTCTAGGTTAAACCGTTCGTTGGCAGTAACCGGTTTCATTTTGAGGTTTCACTCTGTTTTTCCCTATAGGGATACATGTATTTGGAAGTCTAAATCAAACACGGTTTTGCTAGCTCTTTGAAACTTGACACAATAAAGCAGTTTCAAGTTCTATCTCTATGGTTTGTTTGCTGTTGATGTAGCCCTAAGCAGAGACTGGCGAGAATCACTTTCATGGAAAGGGCCTGCCAAGCTTCCAAAAAACTACGAGTTGCCTGAAATCTCAGCAAACACTTTTTCACCCAATCTTGATGAAACTTTCAGGTAATGATCAGTACACCAATCCCACTTGGCCCGGCAAATTTCATTCTTCTAGGTTAAACTGTTCGTAGGCAGTAACCGGTTTCATTTTGAGGTTTCACTCTGTTTTCTCCTATAGGGATACATGTATTTGGAACTCTAAATAAAACACGGTTTGTGCTAGCTCTTTGAAACTTGACACAATAAAGCCGTTTCAAGTTCTATCTCTATGGTTTGTTTGCTGTTGATGTAGCCCTAAGCAGAGACTGGCGAGAATCACTTTCATGGAAAGGGCCTGCCAAGCTTCCAAAAAACTACGAGTTGCCTGACATATCAGCAAAACTTTTTCACCCAATCTTGATGAAACTTTCAGGTAATGATCAGTACACCAATCCCACTTGGCTCACCAAATTTTGTTCTTCTAGGTTAAACCGTTCGTTGGCAGTAACCGGTTTCATTTTGAGGTTTCACTCTGTTTTCTCCTATAGGGATACATGTATTTGGAAGTCTAAATCAAACACGGTTTGTGCTAGCTCTTTGAAACTTGACACAATAAAGCAGTTTCCAGTTCTATCTCTAGGGTTTGATTGCTGTTGATGTAGCCCTAAGCAGAGACTGGCGAGAATCACTTTCATGGAAAGGGCCTGCCAAGCTTCCAAAGAACTACGAGTTGCCTGACATATCAGCAAAACTTTTTCACCCAATCTTGATGAAACTTTCAGGTAATGATCAGTACACCAATCCCACTTGGCTCACCAAATTTTGTTCTTCTAGGTTAAACCGTTCGTTGGCAGTAACCGGTTTCATTTTGAGGTTTCACTCTGTTTTCTCCTATAGGGATACATGTATTTGGAACTCTAAATAAAACACGGTTTGTGCTAGCTCTTTGAAACTTGACACAATAAAGCCGTTTCAAGTTCTATCTCTATGGTTTGTTTGCTGTTGATGTAGCCCTAAGCAGAGACTGGCGAGAATCACTTTCATGGAAAGGGCCTGCCAAGCTTCCAAAAAACTACGAGTTGCCTGACATATCAGCAAAACTTTTTCACCCAATCTTGATGAAACTTTCAGGTAATGATCAGTACACCAATCCCACTTGGCTCACCAAATTTTGTTCTTCTAGGTTAAACCGTTCGTTGGCAGTAACCGGTTTCATTTTGAGGTTTCACTCTGTTTTCTCCTATAGGGATACATGTATTTGGAACTCTAAATAAAACACGGTTTGTGCTAGCTCTTTGAAACTTGACACAATAAAGCCGTTTCAAGTTCTATCTCTATGGTTTGTTTGCTGTTGATGTAGCCCTAAGCAGAGACTGGCGAGAATCACTTTCATGGAAAGGGCCTGCCAAGCTTCCAAAAAACTACGAGTTGCCTGACATATCAGCAAAACTTTTTCACCCAATCTTGATGAAACTTTCAGGTAATGATCAGTACACCAATCCCACTTGGCTCACCAAATTTTGTTCTTCTAGGTTAAACCGTTCGTTGGCAGTAACCGGTTTCATTTTGAGGTTTCACTCTGTTTTCTCCTATAGGGATACATGTATTTGGAAGTCTAAATCAAACACGGTTTGTGCTAGCTCTTTGAAACTTGACACAATAAAGCAGTTTCCAGTTCTATCTCTAGGGTTTGATTGCTGTTGATGTAGCCCTAAGCAGAGACTGGCGAGAATCACTTTCATGGAAAGGGCCTGCCAAGCTTCCAAAGAACTACGAGTTGCCTGAAATCTCAGCACACACTTTTTCACCCAATCTTGATGAAACTTTCAGGTAATGATCAGTACACCAATCCCACTTGGCTCGCCAAATTTCGTTCTTCTAGGTTAAACAGTTCGTTGGCAGTAACCGGTTTCATTTTGAGGTTTCACTCTGTTTTCTCCTATAGGGATACATGTATTTGGAACTCTAAATCAAACACGGTTTGTGCTAGCTCTTTGAAACTTGACACAATAAAGCAGTTTCAAGTTCTATCTCTATGGTTTGTTTGCTGTTGATGTAGCCCTAAGCAGAGACTGGCGAGAATCACTTTCATGGAAAGGGCCTGCCAAGCTTCCAAAAAACTACGAGTTGCCTGAAATCTCAGCACACTCTTTTTCACCCAATCTTGATGAAACTTTCAGGTAATGATCAGTACACCAATCCCACTTGGCTCGCCAAATTTCGTTCTTCTAGGTTAAACCGTTCGTTGGCAGTACCCGATTTCATTTTGAGGTTTCACTCTGTTTTCTCCTCTAGGGATAAATGTATTTGGAAGTCTAAATCAAACACGGTTTCTGCTAGCTCTTTGAAACTTGACACAATAAAGCAGTTTCAAGTTCTATCTCTATGGTTTGTTTGCTGTTGATGTAGCCCTAAGCAGAGACTGGCGAGAATCACTTTCATGGAAAGGGCCTGCCAAGCTTCCAAAAAACTACGAGATGCCTGAAATCTCAGCAAACACTTTTTCACCCAATCTTGATGATACTTTCAGGTAATGATCAGTACACCAATCCCACTTGGCTCGCCAAATTTCGTTCTTCTAGGTTAAACCGTTCCTTGGCAGTAAACGGTTTCATTTTGAGGTTTCACTCTGTTTTCTCCTATAGGGATACATGTATTTGGAACTCTAAATCAAACACGGTTTGTGCTAGCTCTTTGAAACTTGACACAATAAAGCAGTTTCAAGTTCTATCTCTATGGTTTGTTTGCTGTTGATGTAGCCCTAAGCAGAGACTGGCGAGAATCACTTTCATGGAAAGGGCCTGCCAAGCTTCCAAAAAACTTCGAGTTGCCTGAAATCTCAGCAAACACTTTTTCACCCAATCTTGATGAAACTGTCAGGTAATGATCAGTACACCAATCCCACTTGGCTCGCCAAATTTCGTTCTTCTAGGTTAAACCGTTCGTTGGCAGTAACCGGTTTCATTTTGAGGTTTCACTCTGTTTTCTCCTAAAGGGATACATGTATTTGGAACTCTAAATCAAACACGGTTTGTGCTAGCTCTTTGAAACTTGACACAATAAAGCAGTTTCAAGTTCTATCTCTATGGTTTGTTTGCTGTTGATGTAGCCCTAAGCAGAGACTGGCGAGAATCACTTTCATGGAAAGGGCCTGCCAAGCTTCCAAAAAACTACGAGTTGCCTGAAATCTCAGCAAACACTTTTTCACCCAATCTTGATGAAACTTTCAGGTAATGATCAGTACACGTATTTCAATTGGCTCGCCAAATTTCGTTGTTCTAGGTTAAACCGTTCGTTGGCAGTAACCGGTTTCATTTTGAGGTTTCACTCTGTTTTCTCCTATAGGGGTACATGTATTTGGAACTCTTAATCAAACACGGTTTGTGCTAGCTGTTTGAAACTTGACACAATAAAGCAGTTTCAAGTTCTATCTCTATGGTTTGTTTGCTGTTGATGTAGCCCTAAGCAGAGACTGGCGAGAATCACTTTCATGGAAAGGGCCTGCCAAGCTTCCAAAAAACTACGAGTTGCCTGAAATCTCAGCAAACACTTTTTCACCCAATCTAGATGATACTTTCAGGTAATGATCAGTACACCAATCCCACTTGGCTCGCCAAATTTCGTTCTTCTAGGTTAAAGCGTTCGTTGGCAGTAACCGGTTTCATTTTGGGGTTTCACTCTGTTTTCTCCTATAGGAATTCATGTATTTGGGACTCTAAATCAAACACGGTTTGTGCTAGCTCTTTGAAACTTGACACAATAAAGCAGTTTCACGTTCTATCTCTATGGTTTGGTTGCTGTTGATGTAGCCCTAAGCAGAGACTGGCGAGAATCACTTTCATGGAAAGGGCCTGCCAAGCTTCCAAAAAACTACGAGTTGCCTGAAATCTCAGCAAACATTTTTTCACCCAATCTTTATGATACTTTCAGGTAATGATCAGTATACCAATCCCACTTGGCTAACCAAATTTCGTTCTTCTAGGTTAAACCGTTCCTTTGCAGTAACCGTTTTCATTTTGAGGTTTCACTCTCTTTTCTCCTATTGGGATACATGTATTTGGAACTCTAAATCAAACACGGTTTGTGCTAGCTCTTTGAAACTTGACACAATAAAGCAGTTTCACGTTCTATCTCTATGGTTTGTTTGCTGTTGATGTAGCCCTAAGCAGAGACTGGCGAGAATCACTTTCATGGAAAGGGCCTGCCAAGCTTCCAAAAAACATCGAGTTGCCTGAAATCTCAGCAAACACTTTTTCACCCAATCTTGATGAAACTTTCAGTTAATGATCAGTACACCAATCCCACTTGGCTCGCCAAATTTCGTTCTTCTAGGTTAAACCGTTCGTTGGCAGTAACCGGTTTCATTTTGAGGTTTCACTCTGTTTTCTCCTATAGGGATACATGTATTTGGAACTATATATCAAACTCGGTTTGTGCTAGCTCTTTGAAACTTGACACAATAAAGCAGTTTCAAGTTCTATCTCTATGGTTTGTTTTTCTGTTGATGTAGCCCTAAACAGAGACTGGCGAGAATCACTTTCATGGAAAGGGTCTGCCAAGCTTCCAAAAAACTACGAGTTGCCTGAAATCTCAGCAAACACTTTTTCACCCAATCTTGATGATACTTTCAGGTAATGATCAGTACACCAATCCCACTTGGCTCGCCAAATTTTGTTCTTCTAGGTTAAACCGTTGGTTTGCAGTAACCGTTTTCATTTTGAGGTTTCACTCTGTTTTCTCCTATAGGGATACATGTATTTGGAAGTCTAAATCAAACACGGTTTGTGCTAGCTCTTTGAAACTTGACACAATAAAGCAGTTTCAATTTCTATCTCTATGGTTTGTTTGCTGTTGATGTAGCCCTAAGCAGAGACTGGCGAGAATCACTTTCATGGAAAGGGCATGCCAAGCTTCCAAAAAACTACGAGTTGCCTGAAATCTGAGCAAACACTTTTTCACCCAATCTTGATGAAACTTTCAGGTAATGGTCAGTACACCAATCCCACTTGGCTCGCCAAATTTCGTTCTTCTAGGTTAAACCGTTCGTTGGCAGTAACCGGTTTCATTTTGAGGTTTCACTCTGTTTTCTCCTATAGGGATACATGTATTTGGAACTCTAAATCAAACACGGTTTGTGCTAGCTCTTTGAAACTTGACACAATAAAGCAGTTTCAAGTTCTATCTCTATGGTTTGTTTGCTGTTGATGTAGCCCTAAGCAGAGACTGGCGAGAATCACTTTCATGGAAAGGGCCTGCCAAGCTTCCAAAAAACTACGAGTTCCCTGAAATCTCAGCACACACTTTTTCACCCAACATTGATGAAACTTTCAGGTAATGATCAGTACACCAATCACACTTGGCTCGCCAAATTTCGTTCTTCTAGGTTAAACCGTTCGTTGGCAGTAACCGGTTTCATTTTGAGGTTTCACTCTGTTTTCTCCTATAGGGATACATGTATTTGGAACTCTAAATCAAACACGGTTTGTGCTAGCTCTTTGAAACTTGACACAATAAAGCAGTTTCAAGTTCTATCTCTATGGTTTGTTTGCTGTTGATGTAGCCCTAAGCAGAGACTGGCGAGAATCACTTTCATGGAAAGGGCCTGCTAAGCTTCCAAAAAACTACGAGTTGCCTGAAATCTCAGCACACACTTTTTCACCCAATCTTGATGAAACTTTCAGGTAATGATCAGTACACCAATCCCACTTGGCTCGCCAAATTTCGTTCTTCTAGGTTAAACCGTTCGTTGGCAGTAACCGATTTCATTTTGAGGTTTCACTCTGTTTTCTCCTCTAGGGATACATGTATTTGGAAGTCTAAATCAAACACGGTTTGTGCTAGCTCTTTGAAACTTGACACAATAAAGCAGTTTCAAGTTCTATCTCTATGGTTTGTTTGCTGTTGATGTAGCCCTAAGCAGAGACTGGCGAGAATCACTTTCATGGAAAGGGCCTGCCAAGCTTCCAAAAAACTACGAGTTGCCTGAAATCTCAGCACACTCTTTTTCACCCAATCTTGATGAAACTTTCAGGTAATGATCAGTACACCAATCCCACTTGGCTCGCCAAATTTCGTTCTTCTAGGTTAAACCGTTCGTTGGCAGTACCCGATTTCATTTTGAGGTTTCACTCTGTTTTCTCCTCTAGGGATAAATGTATTTGGAAGTCTAAATCAAACACGGTTTCTGCTAGCTCTTTGAAACTTGACACAATAAAGCAGTTTCAAGTTCTATCTCTATGGTTTGTTTGCTGTTGATGTAGCCCTAAGCAGAGACTGGCGAGAATCACTTTCATGGAAAGGGCCTGCCAAGCTTCCAAAAAACTACGAGATGCCTGAAATCTCAGCAAACACTTTTTCACCCAATCTTGATGATACTTTCAGGTAATGATCAGTACACCAATCCCACTTGGCTCGCCAAATTTCGTTCTTCTAGGTTAAACCGTTCCTTGGCAGTAAACGGTTTCATTTTGAGGTTTCACTCTGTTTTCTCCTATAGGGATACATGTATTTGGAACTCTAAATCAAACACGGTTTGTGCTAGCTCTTTGAAACTTGACACAATAAAGCAGTTTCAAGTTCTATCTCTATGGTTTGTTTGCTGTTGATGTAGCCCTAAGCAGAGACTGGCGAGAATCACTTTCATGGAAAGGGCCTGCCAAGCTTCCAAAAAACTTCGAGTTGCCTGAAATCTCAGCAAACACTTTTTCACCCAATCTTGATGAAACTGTCAGGTAATGATCAGTACACCAATCCCACTTGGCTCGCCAAATTTCGTTCTTCTAGGTTAAACCGTTCGTTGGCAGTAACCGGTTTCATTTTGAGGTTTCACTCTGTTTTCTCCTAAAGGGATACATGTATTTGGAACTCTAAATCAAACACGGTTTGTGCTAGCTCTTTGAAACTTGACACAATAAAGCAGTTTCAAGTTCTATCTCTATGGTTTGTTTGCTGTTGATGTAGCCCTAAGCAGAGACTGGCGAGAATCACTTTCATGGAAAGGGCCTGCCAAGCTTCCAAAAAACTACGAGTTGCCTGAAATCTCAGCAAACACTTTTTCACCCAATCTTGATGAAACTTTCAGGTAATGATCAGTACACGTATTTCAATTGGCTCGCCAAATTTCGTTGTTCTAGGTTAAACCGTTCGTTGGCAGTAACCGGTTTCATTTTGAGGTTTCACTCTGTTTTCTCCTATAGGGGTACATGTATTTGGAACTCTTAATCAAACACGGTTTGTGCTAGCTGTTTGAAACTTGACACAATAAAGCAGTTTCAAGTTCTATCTCTATGGTTTGTTTGCTGTTGATGTAGCCCTAAGCAGAGACTGGCGAGAATCACTTTCATGGAAAGGGCCTGCCAAGCTTCCAAAAAACTACGAGTTGCCTGAAATCTCAGCAAACACTTTTTCACCCAATCTAGATGATACTTTCAGGTAATGATCAGTACACCAATCCCACTTGGCTCGCCAAATTTCGTTCTTCTAGGTTAAAGCGTTCGTTGGCAGTAACCGGTTTCATTTTGGGGTTTCACTCTGTTTTCTCCTATAGGAATTCATGTATTTGGGACTCTAAATCAAACACGGTTTGTGCTAGCTCTTTGAAACTTGACACAATAAAGCAGTTTCACGTTCTATCTCTATGGTTTGGTTGCTGTTGATGTAGCCCTAAGCAGAGACTGGCGAGAATCACTTTCATGGAAAGGGCCTGCCAAGCTTCCAAAAAACTACGAGTTGCCTGAAATCTCAGCAAACATTTTTTCACCCAATCTTTATGATACTTTCAGGTAATGATCAGTATACCAATCCCACTTGGCTAACCAAATTTCGTTCTTCTAGGTTAAACCGTTCCTTTGCAGTAACCGTTTTCATTTTGAGGTTTCACTCTCTTTTCTCCTATTGGGATACATGTATTTGGAACTCTAAATCAAACACGGTTTGTGCTAGCTCTTTGAAACTTGACACAATAAAGCAGTTTCACGTTCTATCTCTATGGTTTGTTTGCTGTTGATGTAGCCCTAAGCAGAGACTGGCGAGAATCACTTTCATGGAAAGGGCCTGCCAAGCTTCCAAAAAACATCGAGTTGCCTGAAATCTCAGCAAACACTTTTTCACCCAATCTTGATGAAACTTTCAGTTAATGATCAGTACACCAATCCCACTTGGCTCGCCAAATTTCGTTCTTCTAGGTTAAACCGTTCGTTGGCAGTAACCGGTTTCATTTTGAGGTTTCACTCTGTTTTCTCCTATAGGGATACATGTATTTGGAACTATATATCAAACTCGGTTTGTGCTAGCTCTTTGAAACTTGACACAATAAAGCAGTTTCAAGTTCTATCTCTATGGTTTGTTTTTCTGTTGATGTAGCCCTAAACAGAGACTGGCGAGAATCACTTTCATGGAAAGGGTCTGCCAAGCTTCCAAAAAACTACGAGTTGCCTGAAATCTCAGCAAACACTTTTTCACCCAATCTTGATGATACTTTCAGGTAATGATCAGTACACCAATCCCACTTGGCTCGCCAAATTTTGTTCTTCTAGGTTAAACCGTTGGTTTGCAGTAACCGTTTTCATTTTGAGGTTTCACTCTGTTTTCTCCTATAGGGATACATGTATTTGGAAGTCTAAATCAAACACGGTTTGTGCTAGCTCTTTGAAACTTGACACAATAAAGCAGTTTCAATTTCTATCTCTATGGTTTGTTTGCTGTTGATGTAGCCCTAAGCAGAGACTGGCGAGAATCACTTTCATGGAAAGGGCATGCCAAGCTTCCAAAAAACTACGAGTTGCCTGAAATCTGAGCAAACACTTTTTCACCCAATCTTGATGAAACTTTCAGGTAATGGTCAGTACACCAATCCCACTTGGCTCGCCAAATTTCGTTCTTCTAGGTTAAACCGTTCGTTGGCAGTAACCGGTTTCATTTTGAGGTTTCACTCTGTTTTCTCCTATAGGGATACATGTATTTGGAACTCTAAATCAAACACGGTTTGTGCTAGCTCTTTGAAACTTGACACAATAAAGCAGTTTCAAGTTCTATCTCTATGGTTTGTTTGCTGTTGATGTAGCCCTAAGCAGAGACTGGCGAGAATCACTTTCATGGAAAGGGCCTGCCAAGCTTCCAAAAAACTACGAGTTCCCTGAAATCTCAGCACACACTTTTTCACCCAACATTGATGAAACTTTCAGGTAATGATCAGTACACCAATCACACTTGGCTCGCCAAATTTCGTTCTTCTAGGTTAAACCGTTCGTTGGCAGTAACCGGTTTCATTTTGAGGTTTCACTCTGTTTTCTCCTATAGGGATACATGTATTTGGAACTCTAAATCAAACACGGTTTGTGCTAGCTCTTTGAAACTTGACACAATAAAGCAGTTTCAAGTTCTATCTCTATGGTTTGTTTGCTGTTGATGTAGCCCTAAGCAGAGACTGGCGAGAATCACTTTCATGGAAAGGGCCTGCTAAGCTTCCAAAAAACTACGAGTTGCCTGAAATCTCAGCACACACTTTTTCACCCAATCTTGATGAAACTTTCAGGTAATGATCAGTACACCAATCCCACTTGGCTCGCCAAATTTCGTTCTTCTAGGTTAAACCGTTCGTTGGCAGTAACCGATTTCATTTTGAGGTTTCACTCTGTTTTCTCCTCTAGGGATACATGTATTTGGAAGTCTAAATCAAACACGGTTTGTGCTAGCTCTTTGAAACTTGACACAATAAAGCAGTTTCAAGTTCTATCTCTATGGTTTGTTTGCTGTTGATGTAGCCCTAAGCAGAGACTGGCGAGAATCACTTTCATGGAAAGGGCATGCCAAGCTTCCAAAAAACTACGAGATGCCTGAAATCTCAGCAAACACTTTTTCAACCAATCTTGATGATACTTTCAGGTAATTATCAGTACACCAATCCCACTTGGCTCGCCAAATTTCGTTCTTCTAGGTTAAACCGTTCCTTGGCAGTAAACGGTTTCATTTTGAGGTTTCACTCTGTTTTCTCCTATAGGGATACATGTATTTGGAACTCTAAATCAAACACGGTTTGTGCTAGCTCTTTGAAACTTGACACAATAAAGCAGTTTCAAGTTCTATCTCTATGGTTTGTTTGCTGTTGATGTAGCCCTAAGCAGAGACTGGCGAGAATCACCTTCATGGAAAGGGCCTGCCAAACTTCCAAAAAACTTCGAGTTGCCTGAAATCTCAGCAAACACTTTTTCACCCAATCTTGATGAAACTGTCAGGTAATGATCAGTACACCAATCCCACTTGGCTCGCCAAATTTCGTTCTTCTAGGTTAAACCGTTCGTTGGCAGTAACCGGTTTCATTTTGAGGTTTCACTCTGTTTTCTCCTAAAGGGATACATGTATTTGGAACTCTAAATCAAACACGGTTTGTGCTAGCTCTTTGAAACTTGACACAATAAAGCTGTTTCAAGTTCTATCTCTATGGTTTGTTTGCTGTTGATGTAGCCCTAAGCAGAGACTGGCGAGAATCACTTTCATGGAAAGGGCCTGCCAAGCTTCCAAAAAACTACGAGTTGCCTGAAATCTCAGCAAACACTTTTTCACCCAATCTTGATGAAACTTTCAGGTAATGATCAGTACACGTATCCCACTTGGCTCGCCAAATTTCGTTGTTCTAGGTTAAACCGTTCGTTGGCAGTAACCGGTTTCATTTTGAGGTTTCACCCTGTTTTCTCCTACAGGGATACATGTATTTGGAACTCTAAATCAAACACGGTTTGTGCTAGCTGTTTGAAACTTGACACAATAAAGCAGTTTCAAGTTCTATCTCTATGGTTTGTTTGCTGTTGATGTAGCCCTAAGCAGAGACTGGCGAGAATCACTTTCATGGAAAGGGCCTGCCAAGCTTCCAAAAAACTACCAATTGCCTGAAATCTCAGCAAACACTTTTTCACCCAATCTTGATGATACTTTCAGGTAATGATCAGTACACCAATCCCACTTGGCTCGCCAAATTTCGTTCTTCTAGGTTAAAGCGTTCGTTGGCAGTAACCGGTTTCATTTTGGGGTTTCACTCTGTTTTCTCCTATAGGAATTCATGTATTTGGGACTCTAAATCAAACACGGTTTGTGCTAGCTCTTTGAAACTTGACACAATAAAGCAGTTTCAAGTTCTATCTCTATGGTTTGTTTGCTGTTGATGTAGCCCTAAGCAGAGACGTGCGAGAATCACTTTCATGGAAAGGGCCTGCCAAGCTTCCAAAAAACTACGAGTTGCCTGAAATCTCAGCAAACATTTTTTCACCCAATCTTGATGATACTTTCAGGTAATGATCAGTACACCAATCCAACTTGGCTCACCAAATTTCGTTCTTCTAGGTTAAACCGTTCCTTTGCAGTAACCGTTTTCATTTTGAGGTTTCACTCTCTTTTCTCCTATTGGGATACATGTATTTGGAACTCTAAATCAAACACGGTTTGTGCTAGCTCTTTGAAACTTGACACAATAAAGCAGTTTCAAGTTCTATCTCTATGGTTTGTTTGCTGTTGATGTAGCCCTAAGCAGAGACTGGCGAGAATCACTTTCATGGAAAGGGCCTGCCAAGCTTCCAAAAAACTACGAGTTGCCTGAAATCTCAGCACACACTTCTTCACCCAATCTTGATGAAACTTTCAGGTAATGATCAGTACACCAATCCCACTTGGCTCGCCAAATATCGTTCTTCTGGGTTAAACCGTTGGTTGGCAGTAACCGGTTTCATTTTGAGGTTTCACTCTGTTTTCTCCTATAGGGATACATGTATTTGGAACTCTAAATCAAACACGGTTTGTGCTAGCTCTTTGAAACTTGACACAATAAAGCAGTTTCAAGTTCTATCTCTATGGTTTGTTTGCTGTTGATGTAGCCCTAAGCAGAGACTGGCGAGAATCACTTTCATGGAAAGGGCCTGCCAAGCTTCCAAAAAACTACGAGTTGCCTGAAATATGAGCAAACACTTTTTCACCCAATCTTGATGAAACTTTCAGTTAATGATCAGTACACCAATCCCACTTGGCTCGCCAAATTTCGTTCTTCTAGGTTAAACCGTTCGTTGGCAGTAACCGGTTTCATTTTGAGGTTTCACTCTGTTTTCTCCTATAGGGATACATGTATTTGGAACTATATATCAAACTCGGTTTGTGCTAGCTCTTTGAAACTTGACACAATAAAGCAGTTTCAACTTCTATCTCTATGGTTTGTTTGCTGTTGATGTAGCCCTAAACAGAGACTGGCGAGAATCACTTTCATGGAAAGGGTCTGCCAAGCTTCCAAAAAACTACGAGTTGCCTGAAATCTCAGCAAACACTTTTTCCCCCAATCTTGATGATACTTTCAGGTAATGATCAGTACACCAATCCCACTTGGCTCGCCAAATTTGGTTCTTCTAGGTTAAACCTTTGGTTTGCAGTAACCGTTTTCATTTTGAGGTTTTACTCTGTTTTCTCCTATAGGGATACATGTATTTGGAACTCTAAATCAAACACGGTTTATGCTAGCTCTTTGAAACTTGACACAATAAAGCAGTTTCAAGTTCTATCTCTATGGTTTGTTTGCTGTTGATGTAGCCCTAAGCAGAGACTGGCGAGAATCACTTTCATGGAAAGGGCCTGCCAAGCTTACAAAAAACTACGAGTTGCCTGAAATCTCAGCAAACACTTTTTCACCCAATCTTGATGATACTTTCAGGTAATGATCAGTACACCAATCCCACTTGGCTCGCCAAATTTCGTTCTTCTAGGTTAAACCGTTCGTTGTCAGTAACCGGTTTCATTTTGAGGTTTCACTCTGTTTTCTCCTATAGGGATACATGTATTTGGAAGTCTAAATCAAACACGGTTTGTGCTAGCTCTTTGAAACTTGACACAATAAAGCAGTTTCAATTTCTATCTCTATGGTTTGTTTGCTGTTGATGTAGCCCTAAGCAGAGACTGGCGAGAATCACTTTCATGGAAAGGGCATGCCAAGCTTCCAAAAAACTACGAGTTGCCTGAAATCTGAGCAAACACTTTTTCACCCAATCTTGATGAAACTTTCAGGTAATGATCAGTACACGTATCCCACTTGGCTCGCCAAATTTCGTTGTTCTAGGTTAAACCGTTCGTTGGCAGTAACCGGTTTCATTTTGAGGTTTCACTCTGTTTTCTCCTATAGGGATACATGTATTTGGAACTCTAAATCAAACACGGTTTGTGCTAGCTGTTTGAAACTTGACACAATAAAGCAGTTTCAAGTTCTATCTCTATGGTTTGTTTGCTGTTGATGTAGCCCTAAGCAGAGACTGGCGAGAATCACTTTCATGGAAAGGGCCTGCCAAGCTTCCAAAAAACTACGAGTTGCCTGAAATCTCAGCAAACACTTTTTCACCCAATCTTGATGAAACTTTCAGGTAATGATCAGTACACGTATTTCACTTGGCTCGCCAAATTTCGTTGTTCTAGGTTAAACCGTTCGTTGGCAGTAACCGGTTTCATTTTGAGGTTTCACTCTGTTTTCTCCTATAGGGGTACATGTATTTGGAACTCTAAATCAAACACGGTTTGTGCTAGCTGTTTGAAACTTGACACAATAAAGCAGTTTCAAGTTCTATCTCTATGGTTTGTTTGCTGTTGATGTAGCCCTAAGCAGAGACTGGCGAGAATCACTTTCATGGAAAGGGCCTGCCAAGCTTCCAAAAAACTACGAGTTGCCTGAAATCTCAGCAAACACTTTTTCACCCAATCTTGATGATACTTTCAGGTAATGATCAGTACACCAATCCCACTTGGCTCGCCAAATTTCGTTCTTCTAGGTTAAAGCGTTCGTTGGCAGTAACCGGTTTCATTTTGGGGTTTCACTCTGTTTTCTCCTATAGGAATTCATGTATTTGGGACTCTAAATCAAACACGGTTTGTGCTAGCTCTTTGAAACTTGACACAATAAAGCAGTTTCACGTTCTATCTCTATGGTTTGGTTGCTGTTGATGTAGCCCTAAGCAGAGACTGGCGAGAATCACTTTCATGGAAAGGGCCTGCCAAGCTTCCAAAAAACTACGAGTTGCCTGAAATCTCAGCAAACATTTTTTCACCCAATCTTTATGATACTTTCAGGTAATGATCAGTATACCAATCCCACTTGGCTAACCAAATTTCGTTCTTCTAGGTTAAACCGTTCCTTTGCAGTAACCGTTTTCATTTTGAGGTTTCACTCTCTTTTCTCCTATTGGGATACATGTATTTGGAACTCTAAATCAAACACGGTTTGTGCTAGCTCTTTGAAACTTGACACAATAAAGCAGTTTCAAGTTCTATCTCTATGGTTTGTTTGCTGTTGATGTAGCCCTAAGCAGAGACTGGCGAGAATCACTTTCATGGAAAGGGCCTGCCAAGCTTCCAAAAAACTACGAGTTGCCTGAAATCTCAGCACACACTTTTTCACCCAATCTTGATGAAACTTTCAGGTAATGATCAGTACACCAATCCCACTTGGCTCGCCAAATTTCGTTCTTCTGGGTTAAACCGTTGGTTGGCAGTAACGGGTTTCATTTTGAGGTTTCACTCTGTTTTCTCCTATAGGGATACATGTATTTGGAACTCTAAATCAAACACGGTTTGTGCTAGCTCTTTGAAACTTGACACAATAAAGCAGTTTCAAGTTCTATCTCTATGGTTTGTTTGCTGTTGATGTAGCCCTAAGCAGAGACTGGCGAGAATCACTTTCATGGAAAGGGCCTGCCAAGCTTCCAAAAAACTACGAGTTGCCTGAAATATGAGCAAACACTTTTTCACCCAATCTTGATGAATCTTTCAGTTAATGATCAGTACACCAATCCCACTTGGCTCGCCAAATTTCGTTCTTCTAGGTTAAACCGTTCGTTGGCAGTAACCGGTTTCATTTTGAGGTTTCACTCTGTTTTCTCCTATAGGGATACATGTATTTGGAACTATATATCAAACTCGGTTTGTGCTAGCTCTTTGAAACTTGACACAATAAAGCAGTTTCAACTTCTATCTCTATGGTTTGTTTGCTGTTGATGTAGCCCTAAACAGAGACTGGCGAGAATCACTTTCATGGAAAGGGTCTGCCAAGCTTCCAAAAAACTACGAGTTGCCTGAAATCTCAGCAAACACTTTTTCCCCCAATCTTGATGATACTTTCAGGTAATGATCAGTACACCAATCCCACTTGGCTCGCCAAATTTGGTTCTTCTAGGTTAAACCTTTGGTTTGCAGTAACCGTTTTCATTTTGAGGTTTTACTCTGTTTTCTCCTATAGGGATACATGTATTTGGAACTCTAAATCAAACACGGTTTATGCTAGCTCTTTGAAACTTGACACAATAAAGCAGTTTCAAGTTCTATCTCTATGGTTTGTTTGCTGTTGATGTAGCCCTAAGCAGAGACTGGCGAGAATCACTTTCATGGAAAGGGCCTGCCAAGCTTACAAAAAACTACGAGTTGCCTGAAATCTCAGCAAACACTTTTTCACCCAATCTTGATGATACTTTCAGGTAATGATCAGTACACCAATCCCACTTGGCTCGCCAAATTTCGTTCTTCTAGGTTAAACCGTTCGTTGTCAGTAACCGGTTTCATTTTGAGGTTTCACTCTGTTTTCTCCTATAGGGATACATGTATTTGGAAGTCTAAATCAAACACGGTTTGTGCTAGCTCTTTGAAACTTGACACAATAAAGCAGTTTCAATTTCTATCTCTATGGTTTGTTTGCTGTTGATGTAGCCCTAAGCAGAGACTGGCGAGAATCACTTTCATGGAAAGGGCATGCCAAGCTTCCAAAAAACTACGAGTTGCCTGAAATCTGAGCAAACACTTTTTCACCCAATCTTGATGAAACTTTCAGGTAATGATCAGTACACGTATCCCACTTGGCTCGCCAAATTTCGTTGTTCTAGGTTAAACCGTTCGTTGGCAGTAACCGGTTTCATTTTGAGGTTTCACTCTGTTTTCTCCTATAGGGATACATGTATTTGGAACTCTAAATCAAACACGGTTTGTGCTAGCTGTTTGAAACTTGACACAATAAAGCAGTTTCAAGTTCTATCTCTATGGTTTGTTTGCTGTTGATGTAGCCCTAAGCAGAGACTGGCGAGAATCACTTTCATGGAAAGGGCCTGCCAAGCTTCCAAAAAACTACGAGTTGCCTGAAATCTCAGCAAACACTTTTTCACCCAATCTTGATGAAACTTTCAGGTAATGATCAGTACACGTATTTCACTTGGCTCGCCAAATTTCGTTGTTCTAGGTTAAACCGTTCGTTGGCAGTAACCGGTTTCATTTTGAGGTTTCACTCTGTTTTCTCCTATAGGGGTACATGTATTTGGAACTCTAAATCAAACACGGTTTGTGCTAGCTGTTTGAAACTTGACACAATAAAGCAGTTTCAAGTTCTATCTCTATGGTTTGTTTGCTGTTGATGTAGCCCTAAGCAGAGACTGGCGAGAATCACTTTCATGGAAAGGGCCTGCCAAGCTTCCAAAAAACTACGAGTTGCCTGAAATCTCAGCAAACACTTTTTCACCCAATCTTGATGATACTTTCAGGTAATGATCAGTACACCAATCCCACTTGGCTCGCCAAATTTCGTTCTTCTAGGTTAAAGCGTTCGTTGGCAGTAACCGGTTTCATTTTGGGGTTTCACTCTGTTTTCTCCTATAGGAATTCATGTATTTGGGACTCTAAATCAAACACGGTTTGTGCTAGCTCTTTGAAACTTGACACAATAAAGCAGTTTCACGTTCTATCTCTATGGTTTGGTTGCTGTTGATGTAGCCCTAAGCAGAGACTGGCGAGAATCACTTTCATGGAAAGGGCCTGCCAAGCTTCCAAAAAACTACGAGTTGCCTGAAATCTCAGCAAACATTTTTTCACCCAATCTTTATGATACTTTCAGGTAATGATCAGTATACCAATCCCACTTGGCTAACCAAATTTCGTTCTTCTAGGTTAAACCATTCCTTTGCAGTAACCGTTTTCATTTTGAGGTTTCACTCTCTTTTCTCCTATTGGGATACATGTATTTGGAACTCTAAATCAAACACGGTTTGTGCTAGCTCTTTGAAACTTGACACAATAAAGCAGTTTCAAGTTCTATCTCTATGGTTTGTTTGCTGTTGATGTAGCCCTAAGCAGAGACTGGCGAGAATCACTTTCATGGAAAGGGCCTGCCAAGCTTCCAAAAAACTACGAGTTGCCTGAAATCTCAGCACACACTTTTTCACCCAATCTTGATGAAACTTTCAGGTAATGATCAGTACACCAATCCCACTTGGCTCGCCAAATTTCGTTCTTCTGGGTTAAACCGTTGGTTGGCAGTAACCGGTTTCATTTTGAGGTTTCACTCTGTTTTCTCCTATAGGGATACATGTATTTGGAACTCTAAATCAAACACGGTTTGTGCTAGCTCTTTGAAACTTGACACAATAAAGCAGTTTCAAGTTCTATCTCTATGGTTTGTTTGCTGTTGATGTAGCCCTAAGCAGAGACTGGCGAGAATCACTTTCATGGAAAGGGCCTGCCAAGCTTCCAAAAAACATCGAGTTGCCTGAAATCTCAGCAAACACTTTTTCACCCAATCTTGATGAAACTTTCAGGTAATGATCAGTACACCAATCCCACTTGGCTCGCCAAATTTCGTTCTTCTAGGTTAAACCGTTCGTTGGCAGTAACCGGTTTCATTTTGAGGTTTCACTCTGTTTTCTCCTATAGGGATACATGTATTTGGAACTATATATCAAACTCGGTTTGTGCTAGCTCTTTGAAACTTGACACAATAAAGCAGTTTCAAGTTCTATCTCTATGGTTTGTTTGCTGTTGATGTAGCCCTAAACAGAGACTGGCGAGAATCACTTTCATGGAAAGGGTCTGCCAAGCTTCCAAAAAACTATGAGTTGCCTGAAATCTCAGCAAACACTTTTTCACCCAATCTTGATGATACTTTCAGGTAATGATCAGTACACCAATCCCACTTGGCTCGCCAAATTTGGTTCTTCTAGGTTAAACCGTTGGTTTGCAGTAACCGTTTTCATTTTGAGGTTTCACTCTGTTTTCTCCTATAGGGATACATGTATTTGGAACTCTAAATCAAACACGGTTTATGCTAGCTCTTTGAAACTTGACACAATAAAGCAGTTTCAAGTTCTTTCTCTATGGTTTGTTTGCTGTTGATGTAGCCCTAAGCAGAGACTGGCGAGAATCACTTTCATGGAAAGGGCCTGCCAAGCTTACAAAAAACTACGAGTTGCCTGAAATCTCAGCAAACACTTTTTCACCCAATCTTGATGATACTTTCAGGTAATGATCAGTACACCAATCCCAGTTGGCTCGCCAAATTTCGTTCTTCTAGGTTAAACCGTTCGTTGTCAGTAACCGGTATCATTTTGAGGTTTCACTCTGTTTTCTCCTATAGGGATACATGTATTTGGAAGTCTAAATCAAACACGGTTTGTGCTAGCTCTTTGAAACTTGACACAATAAAGCAGTTTCAATTTCTATCTCTATGGTTTGTTTGCTGTTGATGTAGCCCTAAGCAGAGACTGGCGAGAATCACTTTCATGGAAAGGGCATGCCAAGCTTCCAAAAAACTACGAGTTGCCTGAAATCTGAGCAAACACTTTTTCACCCAATCTTGATGAAACTTTCAGGTAATGGTCAGTACACCAATCCCACTTGGCTCGCCAAATTTCGTTCTTCTAGGTTAAACCGTTCGTTGGCAGTAACCGGTTTCATTTTGAGGTTTCACTCTGTTTTCTCCTATAGGGATACATGTATTTGGAACTCTAAATCAAACACGGTTTGTGCTAGCTCTTTGAAACTTGACACAATAAAGCAGTTTCAAGTTCTATCTCTATGGTTTGTTTGCTGTTGATGTAGCCCTAAGCAGAGACTGGCGAGAATCACTTTCATGGAAAGGGCCTGCCAAGCTTCCAAAAAACTACGAGTTCCCTGAAATCTCAGCACACACTTTTTCACCCAACATTGATGAAACTTTCAGGTAATGATCAGTACACCAATCACACTTGGCTCGCCAAATTTCGTTCTTCTAGGTTAAACCGTTCGTTGGCAGTAACCGGTTTCATTTTGAGGTTTCACTCTGTTTTCTCCTATAGGGATACATGTATTTGGAACTCTAAATCAAACACGGTTTGTGCTAGCTCTTTGAAACTTGACACAATAAAGCAGTTTCAAGTTCTATCTCTATGGTTTGTTTGCTGTTGATGTAGCCCTAAGCAGAGACTGGCGAGAATCACTTTCATGGAAAGGGCATGCCAAGCTTCCAAAAAACTACGAGTTGCCTGAAATCTGAGCAAACACTTTTTCACCCAATCTTGATGAAACTTTCAGGTAATGATCAGTACACGTATCCCACTTGGCTCGCCAAATTTCGTTGTTCTAGGTTAAACCGTTCGTTGGCAGTAACCGGTTTCATTTTGAGGTTTCACTCTGTTTTCTCCTATAGGGATACATGTATTTGGAACTCTAAATCAAACACGGTTTGTGCTAGCTGTTTGAAACTTGACACAATAAAGCAGTTTCAAGTTCTATCTCTATGGTTTGTTTGCTGTTGATGTAGCCCTAAGCAGAGACTGGCGAGAATCACTTTCATGGAAAGGGCCTGCCAAGCTTCCAAAAAACTACGAGTTGCCTGAAATCTCAGCAAACACTTTTTCACCCAATCTTGATGAAACTTTCAGGTAATGATCAGTACACGTATTTCACTTGGCTCGCCAAATTTCGTTGTTCTAGGTTAAACCGTTCGTTGGCAGTAACCGGTTTCATTTTGAGGTTTCACTCTGTTTTCTCCTATAGGGGTACATGTATTTGGAACTCTAAATCAAACACGGTTTGTGCTAGCTGTTTGAAACTTGACACAATAAAGCAGTTTCAAGTTCTATCTCTATGGTTTGTTTGCTGTTGATGTAGCCCTAAGCAGAGACTGGCGAGAATCACTTTCATGGAAAGGGCCTGCCAAGCTTCCAAAAAACTACGAGTTGCCTGAAATCTCAGCAAACACTTTTTCACCCAATCTTGATGATACTTTCAGGTAATGATCAGTACACCAATCCCACTTGGCTCGCCAAATTTCGTTCTTCTAGGTTAAAGCGTTCGTTGGCAGTAACCGGTTTCATTTTGGGGTTTCACTCTGTTTTCTCCTATAGGAATTCATGTATTTGGGACTCTAAATCAAACACGGTTTGTGCTAGCTCTTTGAAACTTGACACAATAAAGCAGTTTCACGTTCTATCTCTATGGTTTGGTTGCTGTTGATGTAGCCCTAAGCAGAGACTGGCGAGAATCACTTTCATGGAAAGGGCCTGCCAAGCTTCCAAAAAACTACGAGTTGCCTGAAATCTCAGCAAACATTTTTTCACCCAATCTTTATGATACTTTCAGGTAATGATCAGTATACCAATCCCACTTGGCTAACCAAATTTCGTTCTTCTAGGTTAAACCATTCCTTTGCAGTAACCGTTTTCATTTTGAGGTTTCACTCTCTTTTCTCCTATTGGGATACATGTATTTGGAACTCTAAATCAAACACGGTTTGTGCTAGCTCTTTGAAACTTGACACAATAAAGCAGTTTCAAGTTCTATCTCTATGGTTTGTTTGCTGTTGATGTAGCCCTAAGCAGAGACTGGCGAGAATCACTTTCATGGAAAGGGCCTGCCAAGCTTCCAAAAAACTACGAGTTGCCTGAAATCTCAGCACACACTTTTTCACCCAATCTTGATGAAACTTTCAGGTAATGATCAGTACACCAATCCCACTTGGCTCGCCAAATTTCGTTCTTCTGGGTTAAACCGTTGGTTGGCAGTAACCGGTTTCATTTTGAGGTTTCACTCTGTTTTCTCCTATAGGGATACATGTATTTGGAACTCTAAATCAAACACGGTTTGTGCTAGCTCTTTGAAACTTGACACAATAAAGCAGTTTCAAGTTCTATCTCTATGGTTTGTTTGCTGTTGATGTAGCCCTAAGCAGAGACTGGCGAGAATCACTTTCATGGAAAGGGCCTGCCAAGCTTCCAAAAAACATCGAGTTGCCTGAAATCTCAGCAAACACTTTTTCACCCAATCTTGATGAAACTTTCAGGTAATGATCAGTACACCAATCCCACTTGGCTCGCCAAATTTCGTTCTTCTAGGTTAAACCGTTCGTTGGCAGTAACCGGTTTCATTTTGAGGTTTCACTCTGTTTTCTCCTATAGGGATACATGTATTTGGAACTATATATCAAACTCGGTTTGTGCTAGCTCTTTGAAACTTGACACAATAAAGCAGTTTCAAGTTCTATCTCTATGGTTTGTTTGCTGTTGATGTAGCCCTAAACAGAGACTGGCGAGAATCACTTTCATGGAAAGGGTCTGCCAAGCTTCCAAAAAACTATGAGTTGCCTGAAATCTCAGCAAACACTTTTTCACCCAATCTTGATGATACTTTCAGGTAATGATCAGTACACCAATCCCACTTGGCTCGCCAAATTTGGTTCTTCTAGGTTAAACCGTTGGTTTGCAGTAACCGTTTTCATTTTGAGGTTTCACTCTGTTTTCTCCTATAGGGATACATGTATTTGGAACTCTAAATCAAACACGGTTTATGCTAGCTCTTTGAAACTTGACACAATAAAGCAGTTTCAAGTTCTTTCTCTATGGTTTGTTTGCTGTTGATGTAGCCCTAAGCAGAGACTGGCGAGAATCACTTTCATGGAAAGGGCCTGCCAAGCTTACAAAAAACTACGAGTTGCCTGAAATCTCAGCAAACACTTTTTCACCCAATCTTGATGATACTTTCAGGTAATGATCAGTACACCAATCCCAGTTGGCTCGCCAAATTTCGTTCTTCTAGGTTAAACCGTTCGTTGTCAGTAACCGGTATCATTTTGAGGTTTCACTCTGTTTTCTCCTATAGGGATACATGTATTTGGAAGTCTAAATCAAACACGGTTTGTGCTAGCTCTTTGAAACTTGACACAATAAAGCAGTTTCAATTTCTATCTCTATGGTTTGTTTGCTGTTGATGTAGCCCTAAGCAGAGACTGGCGAGAATCACTTTCATGGAAAGGGCATGCCAAGCTTCCAAAAAACTACGAGTTGCCTGAAATCTGAGCAAACACTTTTTCACCCAATCTTGATGAAACTTTCAGGTAATGGTCAGTACACCAATCCCACTTGGCTCGCCAAATTTCGTTCTTCTAGGTTAAACCGTTCGTTGGCAGTAACCGGTTTCATTTTGAGGTTTCACTCTGTTTTCTCCTATAGGGATACATGTATTTGGAACTCTAAATCAAACACGGTTTGTGCTAGCTCTTTGAAACTTGACACAATAAAGCAGTTTCAAGTTCTATCTCTATGGTTTGTTTGCTGTTGATGTAGCCCTAAGCAGAGACTGGCGAGAATCACTTTCATGGAAAGGGCCTGCCAAGCTTCCAAAAAACTACGAGTTCCCTGAAATCTCAGCACACACTTTTTCACCCAACATTGATGAAACTTTCAGGTAATGATCAGTACACCAATCACACTTGGCTCGCCAAATTTCGTTCTTCTAGGTTAAACCGTTCGTTGGCAGTAACCGGTTTCATTTTGAGGTTTCACTCTGTTTTCTCCTATAGGGATACATGTATTTGGAACTCTAAATCAAACACGGTTTGTGCTAGCTCTTTGAAACTTGACACAATAAAGCAGTTTCAAGTTCTATCTCTATGGTTTGTTTGCTGTTGATGTAGCCCTAAGCAGAGACTGGCGAGAATCACTTTCATGGAAAGGGCCTGCTAAGCTTCCAAAAAACTACGAGTTGCCTGAAATCTCAGCACACACTTTTTCACCCAATCTTGATGAAACTTTCAGGTAATGATCAGTACACCAATCCCACTTGGCTCGCCAAATTTCGTTCTTCTAGGTTAAACCGTTCGTTGGCAGTAACCGATTTCATTTTGAGGTTTCACTCTGTTTTCTCCTCTAGGGATACATGTATTTGGAAGTCTAAATCAAACACGGTTTGTGCTAGCTCTTTGAAACTTGACACAATAAAGCAGTTTCAAGTTCTATCTCTATGGTTTGTTTGCTGTTGATGTAGCCCTAAGCAGAGACTGGCGAGAATCACTTTCATGGAAAGGGCATGCCAAGCTTCCAAAAAACTACGAGATGCCTGAAATCTCAGCAAACACTTTTTCAACCAATCTTGATGATACTTTCAGGTAATTATCAGTACACCAATCCCACTTGGCTCGCCAAATTTCGTTCTTCTAGGTTAAACCGTTCCTTGGCAGTAAACGGTTTCATTTTGAGGTTTCACTCTGTTTTCTCCTATAGGGATACATGTATTTGGAACTCTAAATCAAACACGGTTTGTGCTAGCTCTTTGAAACTTGACACAATAAAGCAGTTTCAAGTTCTATCTCTATGGTTTGTTTGCTGTTGATGTAGCCCTAAGCAGAGACTGGCGAGAATCACTTTCATGGAAAGGGCCTGCCAAGCTTCCAAAAAACTTCGAGTTGCCTGAAATCTCAGCAAACACTTTTTCACCCAGTCTTGATGAAACTGTCAGGTAATGATCAGTACACCAATCCCACTTGGCTCGCCAAATTTCGTTCTTCTAGGTTAAACCGTTCGTTGGCAGTAACCGGTTTCATTTTGAGGTTTCACTCTGTTTTCTCCTAAAAGGATACATGTATTTGGAACTCTAAATCAAACACGGTTTGTGCTAGCTCTTTGAAACTTGACACAATAAAGCTGTTTCAAGTTCTATCTCTATGGTTTGTTTGCTGTTGATGTAGCCCTAAGCAGAGACTGGCGAGAATCACTTTCATGGAAAGGGCCTGCCAAGCTTCCAAAAAACTACGAGTTGCCTGAAATCTCAGCAAACACTTTTTCACCCAATCTTGATGAAACTTTCAGGTAATGATCAGTACACGTATCCCACTTGGCTCGCCAAATTTCGTTGTTCTAGGTTAAACCGTTCGTTGGCAGTAACCGGTTTCATTTTGAGGTTTCACTCTGTTTTCTCCTATAGGGATACATGTATTTGGAACTCTAAATCAAACACGGTTTGTGCTAGCTGTTTGAAACTTGACACAATAAAGCAGTTTCAAGTTCTATCTCTATGGTTCGTTTGCTGTTGATGTAGCCCTAAGCAGAGACTGGCGAGAATCACTTTCATGGAAAGGGCCTGCCAAGCTTCCAAAAAACTACGAATTGCCTGAAATCTCAGCAAACACTTTTTCACCCAATCTTGATGATACTTTCAGGTAATGATCAGTACACCAATCCCACTTGGCTCGCCAAATTTCGTTCTTCTAGGTTAAAGCGTTCGTTGGCAGTAACCGGTTTCATTTTGGGGTTTCACTCTGTTTTCTCCTATAGGAATTCATGTATTTGAAACTCTAAATCAAACACGGTTTGTGCTAGCTCTTTGAAACTTGACACAATAAAGCAGTTTCAAGTTCTATCTCTATGGTTTGTTTGCTGTTGATGTAGCCCTAAGCAGAGACTTGCGAGAATCACTTTCATGGAAAGGGCCTGCCAAGCTTCCAAAAAACTACGAGTTGCCTGAAATCTCAGCAAACATTTTTTCACCCAATCTTGATGATACTTTCAGGTAATGATCAGTACACCAATCCCACTTGGCTCACCAAATTTCGTTCTTCTAGGTTAAACCGTTCCTTTGCAGTAACCGTTTTCATTTTGAGGTTTCACTCTCTTTTCTCCTATTGGGATACATGTATTTGGAACTCTAAATCAAACACGGTTTGTGCTAGCTCTTTGAAACTTGACACAATAAAGCAGTTTCAAGTTCTATCTCTATGGTTTGTTTGCTGTTGATGTAGCCCTAAGCAGAGACTGGCGAGAATCACTTTCATGGAAAGGGCCTGCCAAGCTTCCAAAAAACTACGAGTTGCCTGAAATCTCAGCACACACTTTTTCACCCAATCTTGATGAAACTTTCAGGTAATGATCAGTACACCAATCCCACTTGGCTCGCCAAATTTCGTTCTTCTGGGTTAAACCGTTGGTTGGCAGTAACCGGTTTCATTTTGAGGTTTCACTCTGTTTTCTCCTATAGGGATACATGTATTTGGAACTCTAAATCAAACACGGTTTGTGCTAGCTCTTTGAAACTTGACACAATAAAGCAGTTTCAAGTTCTATCTCTATGGTTTGTTTGCTGTTGATGTAGCCCTAAGCAGAGACTGGCGAGAATCACTTTCATGGAAAGGGCCTGCCAAGCTTCCAAAAAACTACGAGTTGCCTGAAATATGAGCAAACACTTTTTCACCCAATCTTGATGAAACTTTCAGTTAATGATCAGTACACCAATCCCACTTGGCTCGCCAAATTTCGTTCTTCTAGGTTAAACCGTTCGTTGGCAGTAACCGGTTTCATTTTGAGGTTTCACTCTGTTTTCTCCTATAGGGATACATGTATTTGGAACTATATATCAAACTCGGTTTGTGCTAGCTCTTTGAAACTTGACACAATAAAGCAGTTTCAACTTCTATCTCTATGGTTTGTTTGCTGTTGATGTAGCCCTAAACAGAGACTGGCGAGAATCACTTTCATGGAAAGGGTCTGCCAAGCTTCCAAAAAACTACGAGTTGCCTGAAATCTCAGCAAACACTTTTTCCCCCAATCTTGATGATACTTTCAGGTAATGATCAGTACACCAATCCCACTTGGCTCGCCAAATTTGGTTCTTCTAGGTTAAACCTTTGGTTTGCAGTAACCGTTTTCATTTTGAGGTTTTACTCTGTTTTCTCCTATAGGGATACATGTATTTGGAACTCTAAATCAAACACGGTTTATGCTAGCTCTTTGAAACTTGACACAATAAAGCAGTTTCAAGTTCTATCTCTATGGTTTGTTTGCTGTTGATGTAGCCCTAAGCAGAGACTGGCGAGAATCACTTTCATGGAAAGGGCCTGCCAAGCTTCCAAAAAACTACGAGTTGCCTGAAATCTCAGCAAACACTTTTTCACCCAATCTTGATGAAACTTTCAGGTAATGATCAGTACACGTATCCCACTTGGCTCGCCAAATTTCGTTCTTCTAGGTTAAACCGTTCGTTGGCAGTAACCGGTTTCATTTTGAGGTTTCACTCTGTTTTCTCCTATAGGGATACATGTATTTGGAACTCTAAATCAAACACGGTTTGTGCTAGCTGTTTGAAACTTGACACAATAAAGCAGTTTCAAGTTCTATCTCTATGGTTTGTTTGCTGTTGATGTAGCCCTAAGCAGAGACTGGCGAGAATCACTTTCATGGAAAGGGCCTGCCAAGCTTCCAAAAAACTACGAATTGCCTGAAATCTCAGCAAACACTTTTTCACCCAATCTTGATGATACTTTCAGGTAATGATCAGTACACCAATCCCACTTGGCTCGCCAAATTTCGTTCTTCTAGGTTAAAGCGTTCGTTGGCAGTAACCGGTTTCATTTTGGGGTTTCACTCTGTTTTCTCCTATAGGAATTCATGTATTTGAAACTCTAAATCAAACACGGTTTGTGCTAGCTCTTTGAAACTTGACACAATAAAGCAGTTTCAAGTTCTATCTCTATGGTTTGTTTGCTGTTGATGTAGCCCTAAGCAGAGACTTGCGAGAATCACTTTCATGGAAAGGGCCTGCCAAGCTTCCAAAAAACTACGAGTTGCCTGAAATCTCAGCAAACATTTTTTCACCCAATCTTGATGATACTTTCAGGTAATGATCAGTACACCAATCCCACTTGGCTCACCAAATTTCGTTCTTCTAGGTTAAACCGTTCCTTTGCAGTAACCGTTTTCATTTTGAGGTTTCACTCTCTTTTCTCCTATTGGGATACATGTATTTGGAACTCTAAATCAAACACGGTTTGTGCTAGCTCTTTGAAACTTGACACAATAAAGCAGTTTCAAGTTCTATCTCTATGGTTTGTTTGCTGTTGATGTAGCCCTAAGCAGAGACTGGCGAGAATCACTTTCATGGAAAGGGCCTGCCAAGCTTCCAAAAAACTACGAGTTGCCTGAAAATCTCAGCACACACTTTTTCACCCAATCTTGATGAAACTTTCAGGTAATGATCAGTACACCAATCCCACTTGGCTCGCCAAATTTCGTTCTCTGGGTTAAACCGTTGGTTGGCAGTAACCGGTTTCATTTTGAGGTTTCACTCTGTTTTCTCCTATAGGGATACATGTATTTGGAACTCTAAATCAAACACGGTTTGTGCTAGCTCTTTGAAACTTGACACAATAAAGCAGTTTCAAGTTCTATCTCTATGGTTTGTTTGCTGTTGATGTAGCCCTAAGCAGAGACTGGCGAGAATCACTTTCATGGAAAGGGCCTGCCAAGCTTCCAAAAAACTACGAGTTGCCTGAAATATGAGCAAACACTTTTTCACCCAATCTTGATGAAACTTTCAGTTAATGATCAGTACACCAATCCCACTTGGCTCGCCAAATTTCGTTCTTCTAGGTTAAACCGTTCGTTGGCAGTAACCGGTTTCATTTTGAGGTTTCACTCTGTTTTCTCCTATAGGGATACATGTATTTGGAACTATATATCAAACTCGGTTTGTGCTAGCTCTTTGAAACTTGACACAATAAAGCAGTTTCAACTTCTATCTCTATGGTTTGTTTGCTGTTGATGTAGCCCTAAACAGAGACTGGCGAGAATCACTTTCATGGAAAGGGTCTGCCAAGCTTCCAAAAAACTACGAGTTGCCTGAAATCTCAGCAAACACTTTTTCCCCCAATCTTGATGATACTTTCAGGTAATGATCAGTACACCAATCCCACTTGGCTCGCCAAATTTGGTTCTTCTAGGTTAAACCTTTGGTTTGCAGTAACCGTTTTCATTTTGAGGTTTTACTCTGTTTTCTCCTATAGGGATACATGTATTTGGAACTCTAAATCAAACACGGTTTATGCTAGCTCTTTGAAACTTGACACAATAAAGCAGTTTCAAGTTCTATCTCTATGGTTTGTTTGCTGTTGATGTAGCCCTAAGCAGAGACTGGCGAGAATCACTTTCATGGAAAGGGCCTGCCAAGCTTACAAAAAACTACGAGTTGCCTGAAATCTCAGCAAACACTTTTTCACCCAATCTTGATGATACTTTCAGGTAATGATCAGTACACCAATCCCACTTGGCTCGCCAAATTTCGTTCTTCTAGGTTAAACCGTTCGTTGTCAGTAACCGGTTTCATTTTGAGGTTTCACTCTGTTTTCTCCTATAGGGATACATGTATTTGGAAGTCTAAATCAAACACGGTTTGTGCTAGCTCTTTGAAACTTGACACAATAAAGCAGTTTCAATTTCTATCTCTATGGTTTGTTTGCTGTTGATGTAGCCCTAAGCAGAGACTGGCGAGAATCACTTTCATGGAAAGGGCATGCCAAGCTTCCAAAAAACTACGAGTTGCCTGAAATCTGAGCAAACACTTTTTCACTCAATCTTGATGAAACTTTCAGGTAATGATCAGTACACGTATCCCACTTGGCTCGCCAAATTTCGTTGTTCTAGGTTAAACCGTTCCTTGGCAGTAACCGGTTTCATTTTGAGGTTTCACTCTGTTTTCTCCTATAGGGATACATGTATTTGGAACTCTAAATCAAACACGGTTTGTGCTAGCTGTTTGAAACTTGACACAATAAAGCAGTTTCAAGTTCTATCTCTATGGTTTGTTTGCTGTTGATGTAGCCCTAAGCAGAGACTGGCGAGAATCACTTTCATGGAAAGGGCCTGCCAAGCTTCCAAAAAACTATGAATTGCCTGAAATCTCAGCAAACACTTTTTCACCCAATCTTGATGAAACTTTCAGTTAATGATCAGTACACCAATCCCACTTGGCTCGCCAAATTTCGTTCTTCTAGGTTAAACCGTTGGTTGGCAGTAACCGGTTTCATTTTGAGGTTTCACTCTGTTTTCTCCTATAGGGATACATGTATTTGGAACTATATATCAAACTCGGTTTGTGCTAGCTCTTTGAAACTTGACACAATAAAGCAGTTTCAAGTTCTATCTCTATGGTTTGTTTGCTGTTGATGTAGCCCTAAACAGAGACTGGCGAGAATCACTTTCATGGAAAGGGTCTGCCAAGCTTCCAAAAAACTACGAGTTGCCTGAAATCTCAGCAAACACTTTTTCCCCCAATCTTGATGATACTTTCAGGTAATGATCAGTACACCAATCCCACTTGGCTCGCCAAATTTGGTTCTTCTAGGTTAAACCGTTGGTTTGCAGTAACCGTTTTCATTTTGAGGTTTCACTCTGTTTTCTCCTATAGGGATACATGTATTTGGAACTCTAAATCAAACACGGTTTATGCTAGCTCTTTGAAACTTGACACAATAAAGCAGTTTCAAGTTCTATCTCTATGGTTTGTTTGCTGTTGATGTAGCCCTAAGCAGAGACTGGCGAGAATCACTTTCATGGAAAGGGCCTGCCAAGCTTACAAAAAACTACGAGTTGCCTGAAATCTCAGCAAACACTTTTTCACCCAATCTTGATGATACTTTCAGGTAATGATCAGTACACCAATCCCACTTGGCTCGCCAAATTTCGTTCTTCTAGGTTAAACCGTTCGTTGTCAGTAACCGGTTTCATTTTGAGGTTTCACTCTGTTTTCTCCTATAGGGATACATGTATTTGGAAGTCTAAGTCAAACACGGTTTGTGCTAGCTCTTTGAAACTTGACACAATAAAGCAGTTACAATTTCTATCTCTATGGTTTGTTTGCTGTTGATGTAGCCCTAAGCAGAGACTGGCGAGAATCACTTTCATGGAAAGGGCATGCCAAGCTTCCAAAAAACTACGAGTTTCCTGAAATCTGAGCAAACACTTTTTCACCCAATCTTGATGAAACTTTCAGGTAATGATCAGTACACCAATCCCACTTGGCTCGCCAAATTTCGTTCTTCTAGGTTAAACCGTTCGTTGGCAGTAACCGGTTTCATTTTGGGGTTTCACTCTATTTTCTCCTATAGGAATTCATGTATTTGGGACTCTAAATCAAACACGGTTTGTGCTAGCTCTTTGAAACTTGACACAATAAAGCAGTTTCAAGTTCTATCTCTATGGTTTTTTTTGCTGTTGATGTAGCCATAAGCAGAGACTGGCGGGAATCACTTTCATGGAAAGGGCCTGCCAAGCTTCCAAAAAACTACGAGTTGCCTGAAATCTCAGCAAACAGTTTTTCACCCAATCTTGATGAAACTTTCAGGTAATGATCAGTCCACCAATCCCACTTGGCTCGACAAATTTCGTTCTTCTAGGTTAAACCGTTCGTTGGCAGTAACCGGTTTCATTTTGAGGATTCACTCTGTTTTCTCCTATAGGGATACATGTATTTGGAACTCTAAATAAAACACGGTTTGTGCTAGCTCTTTGAAACTTGAAACAATAAAGCAGTTTCAAGTTCTATCTCTATGGTTTGTTTGCTGTTGATGTAGCCCTAAGCAGAGACTGGCGAGAATCACTTTCATGGAAAGGGCCTGCCAAGCTTCCAAAAAACTTCGAGTTTCCTGAAATCTCAGCAAACACTTTTTCACCCAATCTTGATGAAACATTCAGGTAATGATCAGTACACCAATCCCACTTGGCTCGCCAAATTTCGTTCTTCTAGGTTAAACCGTTCCTTGGCAGTAACCGGTTTCATTTTGAGGTTTCACTCTGTTTTCTTCTATAGGGATACATGTATTTGGAACTCTAAATCAAACACGGTTTGTGCTAGCTCTTTGAAACTTGACACAATAAAGCAGTTTCAAGTTCTATCTCTATGGTTTGTTTGCTGTTGATGTAGCCCTAAGCAGAGACTGGCGAGAATCACTTTCATGGAAAGGGCCTGCCAAGCTTCCAAAAAACTACGAGATGCCTGAAATCTCAGCAAACACTTTTTCACCCAATCTTGATGATACTTTCAGGTAATTATCAGTACACCAATCCCACTTGGCTCGCCAAATTTCGTTCTTCTAGGTTAAACCGTTCGTGGGCAGTAACCGGTTTCATTTTGAGGTTTCACTCTGTTTTCTCCTATAGGGATACATGTATTTGGAACTCTAAATCAAACACGGTTTGTGCTAGCTCTTTGAAACTTGACACAATAAATCAGTTTCAAGTTCTATCTCTATGGTTTGTTTGCTGTTGATGTAGCCCTAAGCAGAGACTGGCGAGAATCACTTTCATGGAAAGGGCCTGCCAAGCTTCCAAAAAACTTCGAGTTGCCTGAAATCTCAGCAAACACTTTTTCACCCAATCTTGATGAAACTTTCAGGTAATGATCAGTACACCAATCCCACTTGGCTCGCCAAATTTCGTTCTTCTAGGTTAAACCGTTCGTTGGCAGTAACCGGTTTCATTTGGAGGTTTCACTCTGTTTTCTCCTATAGGGATACATGTATTTGGATCTCTAAATCAAACACGGTTTGTGCTAGCTCTTTGAAACTTGACACAATAAAGCAGTTTCAAGTTCTATCTCTATGGTTTGTTTGCTGTTGTTGTAGCCCTAAGCAGAGACTGGCGAGAATCACTTTCATGGAAAGGGCCTGCCAAGCTTCCAAAAAACTTCGAGTTTCCTGAAATCTCAGCAAACACTTTTTCACACAATCTTGATGAAACATTCAGGTAATGATCAGTACACCAATCCCACTTGGCTCGCCAAATTTCGTTCTTCTAGGTTAAACCGTTCGTTGGCAGTAACTGGTTTCATTTTGAGGTTTCACTCTGTTTTCTCCTATAGGGATACATGTATTTGGAACTCTAAATCAAACACGGTTTGTGCTAGCTCTTTGAAACTTGACACAATAAAGCAGTTTCAAGTTCTATCTCTATGGTTTGTTTGCTGTTGATGTAGCCCTAAGCAGAGAATGGCGAGAATCTCTTTCATGGAAAGGGCCTGCTAAGCATCCAAAAAACTACGAGTTGCCTGAAATCTCAGCACACACTTTTTCACCCAATCTTGATGAAACTTTCAGGTAATGATCAGTACACCAATCCCACTTGGCTCGCCAAATTTCGTTCTTCTAATTTAAACCGTTCGTTGGCAGTAACCGGTTTCATTTTGAGGTTTCACTCTGTTTTCTCCTATAGGGATACATGTATTTGGAACTCTAAATCAAACACGGTTTGTGCTAGCTCTTTGAAACTTGACACAATAAAGCAGTTTCAAGTTCTATCTCTATGGTTTCTTTGCTGTTGATGTAGCCCTAAGCAGAGATTGGCGAGAATCACTTTCATGGAAAGGGCCTGCCAAGCTTCCAAAAAACTACGAGATGCCTGAAATCTCAGCACACACTTTTTCACCCAATCTTGATGATACTTTCAGGTAATTATCAGTACACCAATCCCACTTGGCTCGCCAAATTTCGTTCTTCTAGGTTAAACCGTTCGTTGGCAGTAACCGCTTTCATTTTGAGGTTTCACTCTGTTTTCTCCTATAGGGATACATGTATTTGGAACTCTAAATCAAACACGGTTTGTGATAGCTCTTTGAAACTTGACACAATAAAGCAGTTTCAAGTTCTATCTCTATGGTTTGTTTGCTGTTGATGTAGCCCTAAGCAGAGACTGGCGAGAATCACTTTCATGGAAAGGGCCTGCCAAGCTTCCAAAAAACTTCGAGTTGCCTGAAATCTCAGCAAACACTTTTTCACCCAATCTTGATGAAACTGTCAGGTAATGATCAGTACACCAATCCCACTTGGCTCGCCAAATTTCGTTCTTCTAGGTTAAACCGTTCGTTGGCAGTAACTGGTTTCATTTTGAGGTTTCACTCTGTTTTCTCCTATAGGGATACATGTATTTGGAACTCTAAATCAAACACGGTTTGTGCTAGCTCTTTGAAACTTGACACAATAAAGCAGTTTCAAGTTCTATCTCTATTGTTTGTTTGCTGTTGATGTAGCCCTAAGCAGAGACTGGCAAGAATCACTTTCATGGAAACGGCCTGCCAAGCTTCCAAAAAACTACGAGTTGCCTGAAATCTCAGCAAACACTTTTTCACCCAATCTTGATGAAACTTTCAGGTAATGATCAGTTCACCAATCCCACTTGGCTCGCCAAATTTCGTTCTTCTAGGTTAAACCGTTCATTGGCAGTAACCGGTTTCATTTTGAGGTTTCACTCTGCTTTCTCCTAGAGGGATACATGTATTTGGAACTCTAAATCACACACGGTTTGTGCTAGCTCTTTGAAACTTGACACAATAAAGGAGTTTCAAGTTCTATCTCTATGGTTTGTTTGCTGTTGATGTAGCCCTAAGCAGAGACTGGCGAGAATCACTTTCATGGAAACGGCCTGCCAAGCTTCCAAAAAACTACGAGTTGCCTGAAATCTCAGCAAACACTTTTTCACCCAATCTTGATGAAACTTTCAGGTAATGATCAGTACACCAATCCCACTTGGCTCCCCAAATTTCGTTCTTCTAGGTTCAACCGTTCGTTGGCAGTAACCGGTTTCATTTTGAGTTTTCACTCTGTTTTCTCCTATACGGATACATGTATTTGGAACCCTAAATCAAACACGGTTTGTGCTAGCTCTTTGAAACTTGAAACAATAAAGCAGTTTCAAGTTCTATCTCTATGGTTTGTTTGCTGTTGATGTAGCCCTAAGCAGAGACTGGCGAGAATCACTTTCATGGAAAGGGCCTGCCAAGCTTCCAAAAAACTTCGAGTTGCCTGAAATCTCAGCAAACACTTTTTCACCCAATCTTGATGAAACTGTCAGGTAATGATCAGTACACCAATCCCACTTGGCTCGCCAAATTTTGTTCTTCTATGTTAAACCGTTCGTTGGCAGTAACCGGTTTCATTTTGAGGTTTCACTCTGTTTTCTCCTATACGGATACATGTATTTGGAACTCTAAATCAAACACGGTTTGTGCTAGCTCTTTGAAACTTGACACAATAAAGCAGTTTCAAGTTCTATCTCTATGGTTTGTTTGCTGTTGATATAGCCCTAAGCAGAGACTGGCGAGAATCAGTTTCATGGAAAGGGCCTGCCAAGCTTCCAAAAAACTACGAGTTGCCTGAAATCTCAGCAAACACTTTTTCACCCAATCTTGATGAAACATTCAGGTAATGATCAGTACACCAATCCCACTTGGCTCGCCAAATTTCGTTGTTCTAGGTTAAACCGTTGGTTGGCAGTAACCGGTTTCATTTTGAGGTTTCACTCTGTTTTCTCCTATAGGGATACATGTATTTGGAACTCTAAATCAAACATGGTTTGTGCTAGCTCTTTGAAACTTGACAAAATAAAGCAGTTTCAAGTTCTATCTCTATGGTTTGTTTGCTGTTGATGTAGCCCTAAGAAGAGACTGGCGAGAATCACTTTCATGGAAAGGGCCTGCCAAGCTTCCAAAAAACTTCGAGTTGCCTGAAATCTCAGCAAACACTTTTTCACCCAATCTTGATGAAACTGTCAGGTAATGATCAGTACACCAATCCCACTTGGCTCGCCAAATTTCGTTCTTCTAGGTTAAACCGTTCATTGGCAGTAACCGGTTTCATTTTGAGGTTTCACTCTGCTTTCTCCTAGAGGGATACATGTATTTGGAACTCTAAATCACACACGGTTTGTGCTAGCTCTTTGAAACTTGACACAATAAAGGAGTTTCAAGTTCTATCTCTATGGTTTGTTTGCTGTTGATGTAGCCCTAAGCAGAGACTGGCGAGAATCACTTTCATGGAAACGGCCTGCCAAGCTTCCAAAAAACTACGAGTTGCCTGAAATCTCAGCAAACACTTTTTCACCCAATCTTGATGAAACTTTCAGGTAATGATCAGTACACCAATCCCACTTGGCTCCCCAAATTTCGTTCTTCTAGGTTCAACCGTTCGTTGGCAGTAACCGGTTTCATTTTGAGTTTTCACTCTGTTTTCTCCTATACGGATACATGTATTTGGAACCCTAAATCAAACACGGTTTGTGCTAGCTCTTTGAAACTTGACACAATAAAGCAGTTTCAAGTTCTATCTCTATGGTTTGTTTGCTGTTGATGTAGCCCTAAGCAGAGACTGGCGAGAATCACTTTCATGGAAAGGGCCTGCCAAGCTTCCAAAAAACTTCGAGTTGCCTGAAATCTCAGCAAACACTTTTTCACCCAATCTTGATGAAACTGTCAGGTAATGATCAGTACACCAATCCCACTTGGCTCGCCAAATTTCGTTCTTCTAGGTTAAACCGTTCGTTGGCAGTAACTGGTTTCATTTTGAGGTTTCACTCTGTTTTCTCCTAAAGGGATACATGTATTTGGAACTCTAAATCAAACACGGTTTGTGCTAGCTCTTTGAAACTTGACACAATAAAGCAGTTTCAAGTTCTATCTCTATGGTTTGTTTGCTGTTGATGTAGCCCTAAGCAGAGACTGGCAAGAATCACTTTCATGGAAACGGCCTGCCAAGCTTCCAAAAAACTACGAGTTGCCTGAAATCTCAGCAAACACTTTTTCACCCAATCTTGATGAAACTTTCAGGTAATGATCAGTTCACCAATCCCACTTGGCTCGCCAAATTTCGTTCTTCTAGGTTAAACCGTTCATTGGCAGTAACCGGTTTCATTTTGAGGTTTCACTCTGCTTTCTCCTAGAGGGATACATGTATTTGGAACTCTAAATCAAACACGGTTTGTGCTAGCTCTTTGAAACTTGACACAATAAAGGAGTTTCAAGTTCTATCTCTATGGTTTGTTTGCTGTTCATGTAGCCCTAAGCAGAGACTGGCGAGAATCACTTTCATGGAAACGGCCTGCCAAGCTTCCAAAAAACTACGAGTTACCTGAAATCTCAGCAAACACTTTTTCACCCAATCTTGATGAAACTTTCAGGTAATGATCAGTACACCAATCCCACGTGGCTCGCCAAATTTCGTTCTCTAGGTTAAACCGTTCGTTGGCAGTAACCGGTTTCATTTTGAGGTTTCACTCTGTTTTCTCCTATACGGATACATGTATTTGGAACTCTAAATCAAACTCGGTTTGTGCTAGCTCTTTGAAACTTTACACAATAAAGCAGTTTCAAGTTCTATCTCTATGGTTTTTTTGCTGTTGATGTAGCCCTAAACAGAGACTGGCGAGAAACACTTTCATGGAAAGGGCCTGCCAAGCTTCCAAAAAACTACGAGTTGCCTGAAATCTCAGCAAACACTTTTTCACCCAATCTTGATGAAACTTTCAGGTAATGATCAGTCCACCAATCGCACTTGGCTCGCCAAATTTCGTTCTTCTAGGTTAAACCGTTCGTTGGCAGTAACCGGTTTCATTTTGAGGATTCACTCTGTTTTCTCCTATAGGGATACATGTATTTGGAACTCTAAATAAAACACGGTTTGTGCTAGCTCTTTGAAACTTGAAACAATAAAGCAGTTTCAAGTTCTATCTCTATGGTTTGTTTGCTGTTGATGTAGCCCTAAGCAGAGACTGGCGAGAATCACTTTCATGGAAAGGGCCTGCCAAGCTTCCAAAAAACTTCGAGTTTCCTGAATTCTCAGCAAACACTTTTTCACCCAATCTTGATGAAACATTCAGGTAATGATCACTACACCAATCCCACTTGGCTCGCCAAATTTCGTTCTTCTAGGTTAAACCGTTCCTTTGCAGTAACCGGTTTCATTTTGAGGTTTCACTCTGTTTTCTCCTATAGGGATACATGTATTTGGAACTCTAAATCAAACACGGTTTGTGCTAGCTCTTTGAAACTTGACACAATAAAGCAGTTTCAAGTTCTATCTCTATGGTTTGTTTGCTGTTGATGTAGCCCTAAGCAGAGACTGGCGAGAATCTCTTTCATGGAAAGGGCCTGCTAAGCTTCCAAAAAACTACGAGTTGCCTGAAATCTCAGCACACACTTTTTCACCCAATCTTTATGAAACTGTCAGGTAATGATCAGTACACCAATCCCACTTGGCTCGCCAAATTTCGTTCTTCTATGTTAAACCGTTCGTTGGCAGTAACCGGTTTCATTTTGAGGTTTCACTCTGTTTTCTCCTATAGGGATACATGTATTTGGAACTCTAAATCAAACACGGTTTGTGCTAGCTCTTTGAAACTTGACACAATAAAGGAGTTTCAAGTTCTATCTCTATGGTTTGTTTGCTCTTGATGTAGCCCTAAGCAGAGACTGGCGAGAATCACTTTCATGGAAACGGCCTGCCAAGCTTCCAAAAAACTACGAGTTGCCTGAAATCTCAGCAAACACTTTTTCACCCAATCTTGATGAAACTTTCAGGTAATGATCAGTACACCAATCCCACTTGGCTCCCCAAATTTCGTTCTTCTAGGTTCAACCGTTCGTTGGCAGTAACCGGTTTCATTTTGAGTTTTCACTCTGTTTTCTCCTATACGGATACATGTATTTGGAACCCTAAATCAAACACGGTTTGTGCTAGCTCTTTGAAACTTGAAACAATAAATCAGTTTCAAGTTCTATCTCTATGGTTTGTTTGCTGTTGATGTAGCCCTAAGCAGAGACTGGCGAGAATCACTTTCATGGAAAGGGCCTGCCAAGCTTCCAAAAAACTTCGAGTTGCCTGAAATCTCAGCAAACACTTTTTCACCCAATCTTGATGAAACTGTCAGGTAATGATCAGTACACCAATCCCACTTGGCTCGCCAAATTTTGTTCTTCTATGTTAAACCGTTCGTTGGCAGTAACCGGTTTCATTTTGAGGTTTCACTCTGTTTTCTCCTATACGGATACATGTATTTGGAACTCTAAATCAAACACGGTTTGTGCTAGCTCTTTGAAACTTGACACAATAAAGCAGTTTCAAGTTCTATCTCTATGGTTTGTTTGCTGTTGATATAGCCCTAAGCAGAGACTGGCGAGAATCACTTTCATGGAAAGGGCCTGCCAAGCTTCCAAAAAACTACGAGTTGCCTGAAATCTCAGCAAACACTTTTTCACCCAATCTCGATGATACTTTCAGGTAATGATCAGTACATGAATCCCACTTGGCTTGCCAAATTTCGTTGTTCTAGGTTAAACCGTTGGTTGGCAGTAACCGGTTTCATTTTGAGGTTTCACTCTGTTTTCTCCTATAGGGATACATGTATTTGGAACTCTAAATCAAACATGGTTTGTGCTAGCTCTTTGAAACTTGACACAATAAAGCAGTTTCAAGTTCTATCTCTATGGTTTGTTTGCTGTTGATGTAGCCCTAAGAAGAGACTGGCGAGAATCACTTTCATGGAAAGGGCCTGCCAAGCTTCCAAAAAACTTCGAGTTGCCTGAAATCTCAGCAAACACTTTTTCACCCAATCTTCATGAAACTTTCAGGTAATGATCAGTACACCAATCCCACTTGGCTCGCCAAATTTTGCTCTTCTAGGTTAAACCGTTCGTTGGCAGTAACCGGTTTCATTTTGAGGTTTCACTATGTTTTCTCCTATAGGGATACATGTATTTGGAACTCTAAATCAAACACGGTTTGTGCTAGCTCTTTGAAACTTGACACAATAAAGCAGTTTCAAGTTCTATCTCTATGGTTTGTTTGCTGTTGATGTAGCCCTAAGCAGAGACTGGCGAGAATCACTTTCATGGAAAGGGCCTGCCAAGCTTCCAAAAAACTTCGAGTTGCCTGAAATCTCAGCAAACACTTTTTCACCCAATCTTGATGAAACTGTCAGGTAATGATCAGTACACCAATCCCACTTGGCTCGCCAAATTTTCGTTTCTTCTAGGTTAAACCGTTCGTTGGCAGTAACTGGTTTCATTTTGAGGTTTCACTCTGTTTTCTCCTAAAGGGATACATGTATTTGGAACTCTAAATCAAACACGGTTTGCGCTAGCTCTTTGAAACTTGACACAATAAAGCAGTTTCAAGTTCTATCTCTATGGTTTGTTTGCTGTTGATGTAGCCCTAAGCAGAGACTGGCGAGAATCACTTTCATGGAAACGGCCTTTCAAGCTTCCAAAAAACTACGAGTTGCCTGAAATCTCAGCAAACACTTTTTCACCCAATCTTGATGAAACTTTCAGGTAATGATCAGTTCACCAATCCCACTTGGCTCGCCAAATTTCGTTCTTCTAGGTTAAACCGTTCATTGGCAGTAACCGGTTTCATTTTGAGGTTTCACTCTGCTTTCTCCTAGAGGGATACATGTATTTGGAACTCTAAATCAAACACGGTTTGTGCTAGCTCTTTGAAACTTGACACAATAAAGGAGTTTCAAGTTCTATCTCTATGGTTTGTTTGCTGTTGATGTAGCCCTAAGCAGAGACTGGCGAGAATCACTTTCATGGAAACGGCCTGCCAAGCTTCCAAAAAACTACGAGTTACCTGAAATCTCAGCAAACACTTTTTCACCCAATCTTGATGAAACTTTCAGGTAATGATCAGTACACCAATCCCACGTGGCTCGCCAAATTTCGTTCTCTAGGTTAAACCGTTCGTTGGCAGTAACCGGTTTCATTTTGAGGTTTCACTCTGTTTTCTCCTATACGGATACATGTATTTGGAACTCTAAATCAAACTCGGTTTGTGCTAGCTCTTTGAAAACTTTACACAATAAAGCAGTTTCAAGTTCTATCTCTATGGTTTGTTTGCTGTTGATGTAGCCCTAAGCAGAGACTGGCGAGAATCACTTTCATGGAAAGGGCCTGCCAAGCTTCCAAAAAACTACGAGTTGCCTGAAATCTCAGCAAACACTTTTTCACCCAATCTCGATGATACTTTCAGGTAATGATCAGTACACCAATCCCACTTGGCTCGCCAAATTTCGTTCTTCTAGGTTAAACCGTTGGTTGGCAGTAACCGGTTTCATTTTGAGGTTTCACTCTGTATTCTCCTATAGAGATACATGTATTTGGAACTCTAAATCAAACACGGTTTGTGCTAGCTCTTTGAAACTTGACACAATAAAGCAGTTTCAAGTTCTATCTCTATGGTTTGTTTGCTGTTGATGTAGCCCTAAGCAGAGACTGGCGAGAATCACTTTCATTGAAAGGGCCTGCCAAGCTTCCAAAAAACTTCGAGTTTCCTGAATTCTCAGCAAACACTTTTTCACCCAATCTTGATGAAACATTCAGGTAATGATCAGTACACCAATCCCACTTGGCTCGCCAAATTTCGTTCTTCTAGGTTAAACCGTTCCTTTGCAGTAACCGGTTTCATTTTGAGGTTTCACTCTGTTTTCTCCTATAGGGATACATGTATTTGGAACTCTAAATCAAACACGGTTTGTGCTAGCTCTTTGAAACTTGACACAATAAAGCAGTTTCAAGTTCTATCTCTATGGTTTGTTTGCTGTTGATGTAGCCCTAAGCAGAGACTGGCGAGAATCTCTTTCATGGAAAGGGCCTGCTAAGCTTCCAAAAAACTACGAGTTGCCTGAAATCTCAGCACACACTTTTTCACCCAATCTTTATGAAACTGTCAGGTAATGATCAGTACACCAATCCCACTTGGCTCGCCAAATTTCGTTCTTCTATGTTAAACCGTTCGTTGGCAGTAACCGGTTTCATTTTGAGGTTTCACTCTGTTTTCTCCTATACGAATACATGTATTTGGAACTCTAAATCAAACACGGTTTGTGCTAGCTCTTTGAAACTTGACACAATAAAGCAGTTTCAAGTTCTATCTCTATGGTTTGTTTGCTGTTGATGTAGCCCTAAGCAGAGACTGGCGAGAATCACTTTCATGGAAAGGGCCTGCCAAGCTTCCAAAAAACTACGAGTTGCCTGAAATCTCAGCAAACACTTTTTCACCCAATCTCGATGATACTTTCAGGTAATGATCAGTACACCAATCCCACTTGGCTCGCCAAATTTCGTTGTTCTAGGTTAAACCGTTGGTTGGCAGTAACCGGTTTCATTTTGAGGTTTCACTCTGTTTTCTCCTATAGGGATACATGTATTTGGAACTCTAAATCAAACACGGTTTGTGCTAGTCTTTGAAACTTGACACAATAAAGCAGTTTCAAGTTCTATCTCTATGGTTTGTTTGCTGTTGATGTAGCCCTAAGCAGAGACTGGCGAGAATCACTTTCATGGAAAGGGCCTGCCAAGCTTCCAAAAAACTTCGAGTTGCCTGAAATCTCAGCAAACACTTTTTCACCCAATCTTGATGAAACTTTCAGGTAATGATCAGTACACCAATCCCACTTGGCTCGCCAAATTTTGCTCTTCTAGGTTAAACCGTTCGTTGGCAGTAACCGGTTTCATTTTGAGGTTTCACTCTGTTTTCTCCTATAGGGATACATGTATTTGGAACTCTAAATCAAACACGGTTTGTGCTAGCTCTTTGAAACTTGACACAATAAAGCAGTTTCAAGTTCTATCTCTATGGTTTCTTTGCTGTTGATGTAGCCCTAAGCAGAGACTGGCGAGAATCACTTTCATGGAAAGGGCCTGCCAAGCTTCCAAAAAACTACGAGTTGCCTGAAATCTCAGCAAACACTTTTCCACCCAATCTCGATGATACTTTCAGGTAATGATCAGTACATGAATCCCACTTGGCTCGCCAAATTTCGTTGTTCTAGGTTAAACCGTTGGTTGGCAGTAACCGCTTTCATTTTGAGGTTTCACTCTGTTTTCTCCTATAGGGATACATGTATTTGGAACTCTAAATCAAACATGGTTTGTGCTAGCTCTTTGAAACTTGACACAATAAACCAGTTTCAAGTTCTATCTCTATGGTTGTTTGCTGTTGATGTAGCCCTAAGAAGAGACTGGCGAGAATCACTTTCATGGAAAGGGCCTGCCAAGCTTCCAAAAAACTTCGAGTTGCCTGAAATCTCAGCAAACACTTTTTCACCCAATCTTGATGAAACTTTCAGGTAATGATCAGTACACCAATCCCACTTGGCTCGCCAAATTTTGCTCTTCTAGGTTAAACCGTTCGTTGGCAGTAACCGGTTTCATTTTGAGGTTTCACTCTGTTTTCTCCTATAGGGATACATGTATTTGGAAGTGTAAATCAAACACGGTTTGTGCTAGCTCTTTGAAACTTGACACAATAAAGCAGTTTCAAGTTCTATCTCTATGGTTTGTTTGCTGTTGATGTAGCCCTAAGCAGAGACTGGCGAGAATCACTTTCATGGAAAGGGCCTGCCAAGCTTCCAAAAAACTTCGAGTTGCCTGAAATCTCAGCAAACACTTTTTCACCCAATCTTGATGAAACTGTCAGGTAATGATCAGTACACCAATCCCACTTGGCTCGCCAAATTTCGTTCTTCTAGGTTAAACCGTTCGTTGGCACTAACCGGTTTCATTTGAGGTTTCACTCTGCTTTCTCCTATAGGGATACATGTATTTGGAAGTCTAAATCAAACACGGTTTGTGCTAGCTCTTTGAAACTTGACACAATAAAGCAGTTTCAAGTTCTATCTCTATGGTTTGTTTGCTATTGATGTAGCCCTAAGCAGAGACTGGCGAGAATCCCTTTCATAGAAAGGGCCTGCCAAGCTTCCAAAAAACTACGAGTTGCCTGAAACCTCAGCAAACACTTTTTCACCCAATCTTGATGAAACTTTCAGGTAATGATCAGTACACCAATCCTACTTGGCTCGCCAAATTTCGTTCTTCTAGGTTAAACCGTTCGTTGGCAGTAACCGGTTTCATTTTGAGGTTTCACTGTGTTTTCTCCTATAGGGATACATGTATTTTGTACTCTAAATCAAACACGGTTTGTGCTAGCTCTTTGAAACTTGACACAATAAAGCAGTTTCAAGTTCTATCTCTATGGTTTGTTTGCTGTTGATGTAGCCCTAGGCAGAGACTGGCGAGAATCACTTTCATGGAAAGGGCCTGCCAAGCTTCCAAAAAACTACGAGTTGCCTGAAATCTCAGCAAACACTTTTTCACCCAATCTTGATGAAACTTTCAGGTAATGATCAGTACACCAATCCCACTTGGCTCGCCAAATTTCGTTCTTCTAGGTTAAACCGTTCGTTGGCAGTAACCGGTTTCATTTTGAGATTTCACTCTGTTTTCTCCTATAGGGATACATGTATTTGGAACTCTAAATCAAACACGGTTTGTGCTAGCTCTTTGAAACTTGACACAATAAAGCAGTTTCAAGTTCTATCTCTATGGTTTGTTTGCTGTTGATGTAGCCCTAAGCAGAGACTGGCGAGAATCACTTTCATGGAAAGGGCCTGCCAAGCTTCCAAAAAACTACGAGTTGCCTGAAATCTCAGCAAACACTTTTTCACCCAATCTTGATGAAACTTTCAGGTAATGATCAGTTCACCAATCCCACTTGGCTCGCCAAATTTCGTTCTTCTAGGTTAAACCGTTCGTTGGCAGTAACCGGTTTCATTTTGAGGTTTCACTCTGTTTTCTCCTATAGGGATACATGTATTTGGAACTCTAAATCAAACACGGTTTGTGCTAGCTCTTTGAAACTTGACACAATAAAGCAGTTTCAAGTTCTATATCTATGGTTTGTTTGCTGTTGATGTAGCCCTAAGCAGAGACTGGCGAGAATCACTTTCATGGAAAGGGCCTGCCAAGCTTCCAAAAAACTACGAGTTGCCTGAAATCTCAGCAAACACTTTTTCACCCAATCTTGATGAAACTTTCAGGTAATGATCAGTACACCAATCCCACTTGGCTCGCCAAATTTCGTTCTTCTAGGTTAAACCGTTCGTTGGCAGTAACGGGTTTCATTTTGAGGTTTCACTCTGTTTTCTCCTATAAGGATACATGTATTTGGAACTCTAAATCAAACACGGTTTGTGCTAGCTCTTTGAAACTTGACACAATAAAGCAGTTTCAAGTTCTATCTCTATGGTTTGTTGCTGTTGATGTAGCCCTAAGCAGAGACTGGCGAGAATCACTTTCATGGAAAGGGCCTGCCAAGCTTCCAAAAAACTACGAATTGCCTGAAATCTCAGCAAACACTTTTTCACCCAATCTTGATGAAACTGTCAGGTAATGATCAGTACACCAATCCCACTTGGCTCGCCAAATTTCGTTCTTCTAGGTTAAACCGTTCGTTGGCAGTAACCGGTTTCATTTTGAGGTTTCACTCTGTTTTCTCCTATAGGGATACATGTATTTGGAACTCTAAATCAAACACGGTTTGTGCTAGCTCTTTGAAACTTGACAGAATAAAGCAGTTTCAAGTTCTATCTCTATGGTTTGTTTGCTGTTGATGTAGCCCTAAGCAGAGACTGGCGAGAATCACTTTCATTGAAAGGGCCTGCTAAGCTTCCAGAAAAGTACGAGTTGCCTGAAATCTCAGCACACACTTTTTCACCCAATCTTGATGAAACTTTCAGGTAATGATCAGTACACCAATCCCACTTGGCTCGCCAAATTTCGTTCTTCTAGGTTAAACCGTTCGTTGGCAGTAACCGGTTTCATTTTGAGGTTTCACTCTGTTTTCTCCTATAGGGATACATGTATTTGGAACTCTAAATCAAACACGGTTTGTGCTAGCTCTTTGAAACTTGACACAATAAAGCAGTTTCAAGTTCTATCTCTATGGTTTGTTTGCTGTTGATGTAGCCCTAAGCAGAGACTGGCGAGAATCACTTTCATGGAAAGGGTCTGCCAAGCTTCCAAAAAACTACGAGTTGCCTGAAATCTCAGCAAACACTTTTTCACCCAATCTTGATGATACTTTCAGGTAATGATCAGTACACCAATCCCACTTGGCTCGCCAAATTTCGTTCTTCTAGGTTAAACCGTTCGTTGGCAGTAACCGGTTTCATTTTGAGGTTTCACTCTGTTTTCTCCTATAGGGATACATGTATTTGGAACTCTAAATCAAACACGGTTTGTGCTAGCTCTTTTGAAACTTGACACAATAAAGCAGTTTCAAGTTCTATCTCTATGGTTTGTTTGCTGTTGATGTAGCCCTAAGCAGAGACTGGCGAGAATCACTTTCATGGAAAGGGCCTGCCAAGCTTCCAAAAAACTACGAGTTGCCTGAAATCTCAGCAAACACTTTTTCACCCAATCTTGATGAAACTTTCAGGTAATGATCAGTTCACCAATCCCACTTGGCTCGCCAAATTTCGTTCTTCTAGGTTAAACCGTTCGTTGGCAGTAACCGGTTTCATTTTGAGGTTTCACTCTGTTTTCTCCTATAGGGATACATGTATTTGGAACTCTAAATCAAACACGGTTTGTGCTAGCTCTTTGAAACTTGACACAATAAAGCAGTTTCAAGTTCTATATCTATGGTTTGTTTGCTGTTGATGTAGCCCTAAGCAGAGACTGGCGAGAATCACTTTCATGGAAAGGGCCTGCCAAGCTTCCAAAAAACTACGAGTTGCCTGAAATCTCAGCAAACACTTTTTCACCCCAATCTTGATGAAACTTTCAGGTAAATATCAGTACACCAATCCCACTTGGCTCGCCAAATTTCGTTCTTCTAGGTTAAACCGTTCGTTGGCAGTAACGGGTTTCATTTTGAGGTTTCACTCTGTTTTCTCCTATAAGGATACATGTATTTGGAACTCTAAATCAAACACGGTTTGTGCTAGCTCTTTGAAACTTGACACAATAAAGCAGTTTCAAGTTCTATCTCTATGGTTTGTTTGCTGTTGATGTAGCCCTAAGCAGAGACTGGCGAGAATCACTTTCATGGAAAAGGGCCTGCCAAGCTTCCAAAAAACTACGAATTGCCTGAAATCTCAGCAAACACTTTTTCACCCAATCTTGGATGAAACTGTCAGGTAATGATCAGTACACCAATCCCACTTGGCTCGCCAAATTTCGTTCTTCTAGGTTAAAACCGTTCGTTGGCAGTAACCGGTTTCATTTTGAGGTTTCACTCTGTTTTCTCCTATAGGGATACATGTATTTGGAACTCTAAATCAAACACGGTTTGTGCTAGCTCTTTGAAACTTGACAGAATAAAGCAGGTTTCAAGTTCTATCTCTATGGTTTGTTTGCTGTTGATGTAGCCCTAAGCAGAGACTGGCGAGAATCACTTTCATTGAAAGGGCCTGCTAAGCTTCCAGAAAAGTACGAGTTGCCTGAAATCTCAGCACACACTTTTTCACCCAATCTTGATGAAACTTTCAGGTAATGATCAGTACACCAATCCCACTTGGCTCGCCAAATTTCGTTCTTCTAGGTTAAACCGTTCGTTGGCAGTAACCGGTTTCATTTTGAGGTTTCACTCTGTTTTCTCCTATAGGGATACATGTATTTGGAACTCTAAATCAAACACGGTTTGTGCTAGCTCTTTGAAACTTGACACAATAAAGCAGTTTCAAGTTCTATCTCTATGGTTTGTTTGCTGTTGATGTAGCCCTAAGCAGAGACTGGCGAGAATCACTTTCATGGAAAGGGTCTGCCAAGCTTCCAAAAAACTACGAGTTGCCTGAAATCTCAGCAAACACTTTTTCACCCAATCTTGATGATACTTTCAGGTAATGATCAGTACACCAATCCCACTTGGCTCGCCAAATTTCGTTCTTCTAGGTTAAACCGTTCGTTGGCAGTAACCGGTTTCATTTTGAGGTTTCACTCTGTTTTCTCCTATAGGGATACATGTATTTGGAACTCTAAATCAAACACGGTTTGTGCTAGCTCTTTGAAACTTGACACAATAAAGCAGTTTCAAGTTCTATCTCTATGGTTTGTTTGCTGTTGATGTAGCCCTAAGCAGAGACTGGCGAGAATCACTTTCATGGAAAGGGCCTGCCAAGCTTCCAAAAAACTACGAGTTGCCTGAAATCTCAGCAAACACTTTTTCACCCAATCTTAATGAAACTTTCAGGTAATGATCAGTACACCAATCCCACTTGGCTTGCCAAATTTCGTTCTACTAGGTTAAACCTTTCGTTGTCAGTAACCGGTTTTATTTTGAGGTTTCACTGTGTTTTCTCCTATAGGGATACATGTATGGAAGTCTAAATCAAACATGGTTTGTGCTAGCTCTTTGAAACTTGACACAATAAAGCAGTTTCAAGTTCTATCTCTATGGTTTGTTTGCTGTTGATGTAGCCCTAAGCAGAGACTGGCGAGAATCACATTCATAGAAAGGGCCTGCTAAGCTTCCAGAAAAGTTCGAGTTGCCTGAAATCTCAGCACACACTTTTTCAACCAATCTTGATGAAACTTTCAGGTAATGATAAGTACACCAATCCCACTTGGCTCACCAAATTTCGTTCTTCTAGGTTAAACCGTTCGTTGGCAGTAACCGGTTTCATTTTGAGGTTTCACTCTGTTTTCTCCTATAGGGATACATGTATTTGGAACTCTAAATCAAACACGGTTTGTGCTAGCTCTTTGAAAATTGACACAATAAAGCAGTTTCAAGTTCTATCTCTATGGTTTGGTTGCTGTTGATGTAGCCCTAAGCAGAGACTGGCGAGAATCACTTTCATGGAAAGGGCCTGCCAAGCTTCCAAAAAACTACGAGTTGCCTGCAGCAAACACTTTTTCACCCAATCTTGATGAAACTTTCAGGTAATGATCAGTACACCAATCCCACTTGGCTCGCCAAATTTCGTTCTTCTAGGTTAAACCCTTCGTTGGCAGTAACCGGTTTCATTTTGAGGTTTCACTCTGTTTTCTCCTATAGGGATACATGTATTTGGAGCTCTAAATCAAACACAGTTTGTGCTAGCTCTTTGAAACTTGACACAATAAAGCAGTTTCAAGTTCTATCTCTATGGTTTGTTTGCTGTTGATGTAGCCCTAAGCAGAGACTGGCGAGAATCACTTTCATGGAAAGGGCCTGCCAAGCCTCCAAAAAACTACGAGTTGCCTGAAATCTCAGCAAACACTTTTTCACCCAATCTTGATGATACTTTCAGGTAATGATCAGTACACCAATCCCACTTGGCTCGCCAAATTTCGTTCTCTAGGTTAAACCGTTCGTTGGCAGTAACCGGTTTCATTTTGAGGTTTCACTCTGTTTTCTCCTATAGGGATACATGTATTTGGAACTCTAAATCAAACACGGTTTGTGCTAGCTCTTTGATACTTGACACAATAAAGCAGTTTCAAGTTCTATCTCTATGGTTTCTTTGCTGTTGATGTAGCCCTAAGCAGAGACTGGCGAGAATCACTTTCATGGAAAGGGCCTGCCAAGCTTCCAAAAAACTACGAGTTGCCTGAAATCTCAGCAAACACTTTTTCACCCAATCTTCATGAAACTTTCAGGTAATGATCAGTACACCAATCCCACTTGGCTCGCCAAATTTCGTTCTTCTAGGTTAAACCGTTCGTTGGGAGTAACCGGTTTCATTTTGAGGTTTCACTCTTTTTTCTCCTATAGGGATACATGTATTTAGAACTCTAAATCAAACACGGTTTGTGCTAGCTCTTTGAAACTTGACACAATAAAGCAGTTTCAAGTTCTATCTCTATGGTTTGTTTGCTGTTGATGTACCCCTAAGCAGAGACTGGCGAGAATCACTTTAATGGAAAGGGCCTGCAAAACTTCCAAAAAACTACGAGTTGCCTGAAATCTCAGCAAACACTTTTTCACCCAATCTTGATGAAACTTTCAGGTAATGATCAGTACACCAATCCCACTTGGCTTGCCAAATTTCGTTCTACTAGGTTAAACCTTTCGTTGTCAGTAACCGGTTTTATTTTGAGGTTTCACTGTGTTTTCTCCTATAGGGATACATGTATTTGGAAGTCTAAATCAAACATGTTTTGTGCTAGCTCTTTGAAACTTGACACAATAAAGCAGTTTCAAGTTCTATCTCTATGGTGTTTGCTGTTGATGTAGCCCTAAGCACTGACTGGCGAGAATCACATTCATAGAAAGGGCCTGCTAAGCTTCCAGAAAAGTTCGAGTTGCCTGAAATCTCAGCACACACTTTTTCACCCAATCTTGATGAAACTTTCAGGTAATGATCAGTACACCAATCCCACTTGGCTCGCCAAATTTCGTTCTTCTAGGTTAAACCGTTCGTTGGCAGTAACCGGTTTCATTTTGAGTTTTCACTCTGTTTTCTCCTATAGGGATACATGTATTTGGAAGTCTAAATCAAACACGGTTTGTGCTAGCTCTCTGAAAATTGACACAATAAAGCAGTTTCAAGTTCTATCTTTTTCACCCAATCTTGGTTGCTGTTGATGTAGCCCTAAGCAGAGACTGGCGAGAATCACTTTAATGGAAAGGGCCTGCAAAACTTCCAAAAAAATTCGAGTTGCCTAAAATCTCAGCAAACACTTTTTCACCCAATCTTGATGAAACTTTCAGGTAATGATCAGTACACTAATCCCACTTGGCTCGTCAAATTTCGTTCTTCTAGGTTAAACCTTTCGTTGTCAGTAACCGGTTTTATTTTGAGGTTTCACTGTGTTTTCTCCTTTAGGGATACATGTATTTGGAAGTCTAAATGAAACACGGTTTGTGCTAGCTCTTTGAAACTTGACACAATAAAGCAGTTTCAAGTTCTATCTCTATGGTTTGTTTGCTGTTGATGTAGCCCTAAGCAGAGACTGGCGAGAATCACTTTCATGGAAAGGGCCTGCCAAGCTTCCAAAAAACTTCGAGTTGCCTGAAATCTCAGCAAACACTTTTTCACCCAATCTTGATGAAACTGTCAGGTAATGATCAGTACACCAATCCCACTTGGCTCGCCAAATTTCGTTCTTCTAGGTTAAACCGTTCGTTGGCAGTAACCGGTTTCATTTGAGGTTTCACTCTGCTTTCTCCTATAGGGATACATGTATTTGGAAGTCTAAATCAAACACGGTTTGTGCTAGCTCTTTGAAACTTGACACAATAAAGCAGTTTCAAGTTCTATCTCTATGGTTTGTTTGCTATTGATGTAGCCCTAAGCAGAGACTGGCGAGAATCCCTTTCATAGAAAGGGCCTGCCAAGCTTCCAAAAAACTACGAGTTGCCTGAAACCTCAGCAAACACTTTTTCACCCAATCTTGATGAAACTTTCAGGTAATGATCAGTACACCAATCCTACTTGGCTCGCCAAATTTCGTTCTTCTAGGTTAAACCGTTCGTTGGCAGTAACCGGTTTCATTTTGAGGTTTCACTGTGTTTTCTCCTATAGGGATACATGTATTTTGTACTCTAAATCAAACACGGTTTGTGCTAGCTCTTTGAAACTTGACACAATAAAGCAGTTTCAAGTTCTATCTCTATGGTTTGTTTGCTGTTGATGTAGCCCTAGGCAGAGACTGGCGAGAATCACTTTCATGGAAAGGGCCTGCCAAGCTTCCAAAAAACTACGAGTTGCCTGAAATCTCAGCAAACACTTTTTCACCCAATCTTGATGAATCTTTCAGGTAATGATCAGTACACCAATCCCACTTGGCTCGCCAAATTTCGTTCTTCTAGGTTAAACCGTTCGTTGGCAGTAACCGGTTTCATTTTGAGATTTCACTCTGTTTTCTCCTATAGGGATACATGTATTTGGAACTCTAAATCAAACACGGTTTGTGCTAGCTCTTTGAAACTTGACACAATAAAGCAGTTTCAAGTTCTATCTCTATGGTTTGTTTGCTGTTGATGTAGCCCTAAGCAGAGACTGGCGAGAATCACTTTCATGGAAAGGGCCTGCCAAGCTTCCAAAAAACTACGAGTTGCCTGAAATCTCAGCAAACACTTTTTCACCCAATCTTGATGAAACTTTCAGGTAATGATCAGTACACCAATCCCACTTGGCTCGCCAAATTTCGTTCTTCTAGGTTAAACCGTTCGTTGGCAGTAACCGGTTTCATTTTGAGGTTTCACTCTGTTTTCTCCTATAGGGATACATGTATTTGGAACTCTAAATCAAACACGGTTTGTGCTAGCTCTTTGAAACTTGACACAATAAAGCAGTTTCAAGTTCTATCTCTATGGTTTGTTTGCTGTTGATGTAGCCCTAAGCAGAGACTGGCGAGAATCACTTTCATGGAAAGGGCCTGCCAAGCTTCCAAAAAACTACGAGTTGCCTGAAATCTCAGCAAACACTTTTTCACCCAATCTTGATGAAACTTTCAGGTAATGATCAGTACACCAATCCCACTTGGCTCGCCAAATTTCGTTCTTCTAGGTTAAACCGTTCGTTGGCAGTAACGGGTTTCATTTTGAGGTTTCACTCTGTTTTCTCCTATAGGGATACATGTATTTGGAACTCTAAATCAAACACGGTTTGTGCTAGCTCTTTGAAACTTGACACAATAAAGCAGTTTCAAGTTCTATCTCTATGGTTTGTTTGCTGTTGATGTAGCCCTAAGCAGAGACTGGCGAGAATCACTTTCATGGAAAGGGCCTGCCAAGCTTCCAAAAAACTACGAATTGCCTGAAATCTCAGCAAACACTTTTTCACCCAATCTTGATGAAACTGTCAGGTAATGATCAGTACACCAATCCCACTTGGCTCGCCAAATTTCGTTCTTCTAGGTTAAACCGTTCGTTGGCAGTAACCGGTTTCATTTTGAGGTTTCACTCTGTTTTCTCCTATAGGGATACATGTATTTGGAACTCTAAATCAAACACGGTTTGTGCTAGCTCTTTGAAACTTGACAGAATAAAGCAGTTTCAAGTTCTATCTCTATGGTTTGTTTGCTGTTGATGTAGCCCTAAGCAGAGACTGGCGAGAATCACTTTCATTGAAAGGGCCTGCTAAGCTTCCAGAAAAGTACGAGTTGCCTGAAATCTCAGCACACACTTTTTCACCCAATCTTGATGAAACTTTCAGGTAATGATCAGTACACCAATCCCACTTGGCTCGCCAAATTTCGTTCTTCTAGGTTAAACCGTTCGTTGGCAGTAACCGGTTTCATTTTGAGGTTTCACTCTGTTTTCTCCTATAGGGATACATGTATTTGGAACTCTAAATCAAACACGGTTTGTGCTAGCTCTTTGAAACTTGACACAATAAAGCAGTTTCAAGTTCTATCTCTATGGTTTGTTTGCTGTTGATGTAGCCCTAAGCAGAGACTGGCGAGAATCACTTTCATGGAAAGGGCCTGCCAAGCTTCCAAAAAACTACGAGTTGCCTGAAATCTCAGCAAACACTTTTTCACCCAATCTTGATGATACTTTCAGGTAATGATCAGTACACCAATCCCACTTGGCTCGCCAAATTTCGTTCTTCTAGGTTAAACCGTTCGTTGGCAGTAACCGGTTTCATTTTGAGGTTTCACTCTGTTTTCTCCTATAGGGATACATGTATTTGGAACTCTAAATCAAACACGGTTTGTGCTAGCTCTTTGAAACTTGACACAATAAAGCAGTTTCAAGTTCTATCTCTATGGTTTGTTTGCTGTTGATGTAGCCCTAAGCAGAGACTGGCGAGAATCACTTTCATGGAAAGGGCCTGCCAAGCTTCCAAAAAACTACGAGTTGCCTGAAATCTCAGCAAACACTTTTTCACCCAATCTTAATGAAACTTTCAGGTAATGATCAGTACACCAATCCCACTTGGCTTGCCAAATTTCGTTCTACTAGGTTAAACCTTTCGTTGTCAGTAACCGGTTTTATTTTGAGGTTTCACTGTGTTTTCTCCTATAGGGATACATGTATTTGAAAGTCTAAATCAAACATGGTTTGTGCTAGCTCTTTGAAACTTGACACAATAAAGCAGTTTCAAGTTCTATCTCTATGGTTTGTTTGCTGTTGATGTAGCCCTAAGCAGAGACTGGCGAGAATCACATTCATAGAAAGGGCCTGCTAAGCTTCCAGAAAAGTTCGAGTTGCCTGAAATCTCAGCACACACTTTTTCAACCAATCTTGATGAAACTTTCAGGTAATGATAAGTACACCAATCCCACTTGGCTCACCAAATTTCGTTCTTCTAGGTTAAACCGTTCGTTGGCAGTAACCGGTTTCATTTTGAGGTTTCACTCTGTTTTCTCCTATAGGGATACATGTATTTGGAACTCTAAATCAAACACGGTTTGTGCTAGCTCTTTGAAAATTGACACAATAAAGCAGTTTCAAGTTCTATCTCTATGGTTTGGTTGCTGTTGATGTAGCCCTAAGCAGAGACTGGCGAGAATCACTTTCATGGAAAGGGCCTGCCAAGCTTCCAAAAAACTACGAGTTGCCTGAAATCTCAGCAAACACTTTTTCACCCAATCTTGATGAAACTTTCAGGTAATGATCAGTACACCAATCCCACTTGGCTCGCCAAATTTCGTTCTTCTAGGTTAAACCCTTCGTTGGCAGTAACCGGTTTCATTTTGAGGTTTCACTCTGTTTTCTCCTATAGGGATACATGTATTTGGAGCTCTAAATCAAACACAGTTTGTGCTAGCTCTTTGAAACTTGACACAATAAAGCAGTTTCAAGTTCTATCTCTATGGTTTGTTTGCTGTTGATGTAGCCCTAAGCAGAGACTGGCGAGAATCACTTTCATGGAAAGGGCCTGCCAAGCCTCCAAAAAACTACGAGTTGCCTGAAATCTCAGCAAACACTTTTTCACCCAATCTTGATGATACTTTCAGGTAATGATCAGTACACCAATCCCACTTGGCTCACCAAATTTCGTTCTCTAGGTTAAACCGTTCGTTGGCAGTAACCGGTTTCCTTTTGAGGTTTCACTCTGTTTTCTCCTATAGGGATACATGTATTTGGAACTCTAAATCAAACACGGTTTGTGCTAGCTCTTTGATACTTGACACAATAAAGCAGTTTCAAGTTCTATCTCTATGGTTTCTTTGCTGTTGATGTAGCCCTAAGCAGAGACTGGCGAGAATCACTTTCATGGAAAGGGCCTGCCAAGCTTCCAAAAAACTACGAGTTGCCTGAAATCTCAGCAAACACTTTTTCACCCAATCTTCATGAAACTTTCAGGTAATGATCAGTACACCAATCCCACTTGGCTCGCCAAATTTCGTTCTTCTAGGTTAAACCGTTCGTTGGGAGTAACCGGTTTCATTTTGAGGTTTCACTCTTTTTTCTCCTATAGGGATACATGTATTTAGAACTCTAAATCAAACACGGTTTGTGCTAGCTCTTTGAAACTTGACACAATAAAGCAGTTTCAAGTTCTATCTCTATGGTTTGTTTGCTGTTGATGTACCCCTAAGCAGAGACTGGCGAGAATCACTTTAATGGAAAGGGCCTGCAAAACTTCCAAAAAACTACGAGTTGCCTGAAATCTCAGCAAACACTTTTTCACCCAATCTTGATGAAACTTTCAGGTAATGATCAGTACACCAATCCCACTTGGCTTGCCAAATTTCGTTCTACTAGGTTAAACCTTTCGTTGTCAGTAACCGGTTTTATTTTGAGGTTTCACTGTGTTTTCTCCTATAGGGATACATGTATTTGGAAGTCTAAATCAAACATGTTTTGTGCTAGCTCTTTGAAACTTGACACAATAAAGCAGTTTCAAGTTCTATCTCTATGGTGTTTGCTGTTGATGTAGCCCTAAGCACTGACTGGCGAGAATCACATTCATAGAAAGGGCCTGCTAAGCTTCCAGCAAAGTTCGAGTTGCCTGAAATCTCAGCACACACTTTTTCACCCAATCTTGATGAAACTTTCAGGTAATGATCAGTACACCAATCCCACTTGGCTCGCCAAATTTCGTTCTTCTAGGTTAAACCGTTCGTTGGCAGTAACCGGTTTCATTTTGAGTTTTCACTCTGTTTTCTCCTATAGGGATACATGTATTTGGAACTCTAAATCAAACACGGTTTGTGCTAGCTCTCTGAAAATTGACACAATAAAGCAGTTTCAAGTTCTATCTCTATGGTTTGGTTGCTGTTGATGTAGCCCTAAGCAGAGACTGGCGAGAATCACTTTAATGGAAAGGGCCTGCAAAACTTCCAAAAAAATTCGAGTTGCCTAAAATCTCAGCAAACACTTTTTCACCCAATCTTGATGAAACTTTCAGGTAATGATCAGTACACTAATCCCACTTGGCTCGTCAAATTTCGTTCTTCTAGGTTAAACCTTTCGTTGTCAGTAACCGGTTTTATTTTGAGGTTTCACTGTGTTTTCTCCTTTAGGGATACATGTATTTGGAAGTCTAAATGAAACACGGTTTGTGCTAGCTCTTTGAAACTTGACACAATAAAGCAGTTTCAAGTTCTATCTCTATGGTTTCTTTGCTGTTGATGTAGCCCTAAGCAGAGACTGGCGAGAATCACTTTCATGGAAAGGGCCTGCCAAGCCTCCAAAAAACTACGAGTTGCCTGAAATCTCAGCAAACACTTTTTCACCCAATCTTGATGATACTTTCAGGTAATGATCAGTACACCAATCCCACTTGGCTCGCCAAATTTCGTTCTCTAGGTTAAACCGTTCGTTGGCAGTAACCGGTTTCATTTTGAGGTTTCACTCTGTTTTCTCCTATAGGGATACATGTATTTGGAACTCTAAATCGAACACGGTTTGTGCTAGCTCTTTGAAACTTGACACAATAAAGCAGTTTCAAGTTCTATCTCTATGGTTTGTTTGCTATTGATGTACCCCTAAGCAGAGACTGGCGAGAATCACTTTCATGGAAAGGGCCTGCCAAGCTTCCAGTAAAGTACGAGTTGCCTGAAATCTCAGCACACACTTTTTCACCCAATCTTGATGAAACTTTCAAGTAATGATCAGTACACCAATCCCACTTGGCTCGCCAAATTTCGTTCTTCTAGGTTAAACCGTTTGTTGCCAGTAACCGGTTTCATTTTGAAGTTTCAGTCTGTTTTCTCCTATAGGGATACATGTATTTGGAACTCTAAATCAAACACGGTTTGTGCTAGCTCTTTGAAACTTGACACAATAAAGCAGTTTCAAGTTCTATCTCTATGGTTTCTTTGCTGTTGATGTAGCCCTAAGCAGAGACTGGCAAGAATCACTTTCATGGAAAGGGCCTGCCAAGCTTCCAAAAAACTACGAGTTGCCTGAAATCTCAGCAAACACTTTTTCACCCAATCTTGATGAAACTTTCAGGTAATGATCAGTACACCAATCCCACTTGGCTCGCCAAATTTCGTTCTTCTAGGTTAAACCGTTCGTTGGCAGTAACCGGTTTCATTTTGAGGTTTCAGTCTGTTTTCTCCTATAGGGATACATGTATTTGGAACTCTAAATCAAACACGGTTTGTGCTAGCTCTTAGAAACTTGACACAATAAAGCAGTTTCAAGTTCTATCTCTATGGTTTCTTTGCTGTTGATGTAGCCCTAAGCAGAGACTGGCGAGAATCACTTTCATGGAAAGGGCCTGCCAAGCTTCCAAAAAACTACGAGTTTCCTGAAATCTCAGCAAACACTTTTTCACCCAATCTTGATGAAACTTTCAGGTAATGATCAGTACACCAATCCCACTTGGCTCGCCAAATTTCGTTCTTCTAGGTTAAACCGTTCGTTGGCAGTAACCGGTTTCATTTTGAGGTTTCACTCTGTTTTCTCCTATAGGGATACATGTATTTGGAACTCTAAATCAAACTCGGTTTGTGCTAGCTCTTTCAAACTTGACACAATAAAGCAGTTTCAAGTTCTATCTCTATGGTTTGTTTGCTGTTGATGTAGCCCTAAACAGAGACTGGCGAGAATCACTTTCATGGAAAGGGCCTGCCAAGCTTCCAAAAAACTACGAGTTGCCTGAAATCTCAGCAAACACTTTTTCACCCAATCTTGATGATACTTTCAGGTAATGATCAGTACACCAATCCCACTTGGATCGCCAAATTTCGTTCTTCTAGGTTAAACCGTTCGTTGGCAGTAACCGTTTTCATTTTGAGGTTTCACTCTGTTTCCTCCTATAGGGATACATGTATTTGGAACTCTAAATCAAACACGGTTTATGCTAGCTCTTTGAAACTTGACACAATAAAGCAGTTTCAAGTTCTATCTCTATGGTTTCTTTGCTGTTGATGTAGCCCTAAGCAGAGACTGGCGAGAATCACTTTCATGGAAAGGGCCTGCCAAGCTTCCAAAAAACTACGAGTTGCCTGAAATCTCAGCAAACACTTTTTCACCCAATCTTGATGAAACTTTCAGGTAATGATCAGTACACCAATCCCACTTGGCTCGCCAAATTTCGTTCTTCTAGGTTAAACTGTTCGTTGGCAGTAACCGGTTTCATTTTGAGGTTTCACTCTGTTTTCTCCTATAGGGATACATGTATTTAGAACTCTAAATCAAACACGGTTTGTGCTAGCTCTTTGAAACTTGACACAATAAAGCAGTTTCAAGTTCTATCTCTATGGTTTGTTTGCTGTTGATGTAGCCCTAAGCAGAGACTGGCGAGAATCACTTTAATGGAAAGGGCCTGCAAAACTTCCAAAAAACTACGAGTTGCCTGAAATCTCAGCAAACACTTTTTCACCCAATCTTGATGAAACTTTCAGGTAATGATCAGTACACCAATCCCACTTGGCTTGCCAAATTTCGTTCTACTAGGTTAAACCTTTCGTTGTCAGTAACCGGTTTTATTTTGAGGTTTCACTGTGTTTTCTCCTATAGGGATACATGTATTTGGAAGTCTAAATCAAACATGGTTTGTGCTAGCTCTTTGAAACTTGACACAATAAAGCAGTTTCAAGTTCTATCTCTATGGTTTGTTTGCTGTTGATGTAGACCTAAGCACAGACTGGCGAGAATCACATTCATAGAAAGGGCCTGCTAAGCTTCCAGAAAAGTTCGAGTTGCCTGAAATCTCAGCACACACTTTTTCACCCAATCTTGATGAAACTTTCAGGTAATGATCAGTACACCAATCCCTCTTGGCTCACCAAATTTCGTTCTTCTAGGTTAAACCGTTCGTTAGCAGTAACCGGTTTCATTTTGAGTTTTCACTCTGTTTTCTCCTATAGGGATACATGTATTTGGAACTCTAAATCAAACACGGTTTGTGCTAGCTCTTTGAAAATTGACACAATAAAGCAGTTTCAAGTTCTATCTCTATGGTTTGGTTGCTGTTGATGTAGCCCTAAGCAGAGACTGGCGAGAATCACTTTAATGGAAAGGGCCTGCAAAACTTCCAAAAAAATTCGAGTTGCCTGAAATCTCAGCAAACACTTTTTCACCCAATCTTGATGAAACTTTCAGGTAATGATCAGTACACCAATCGCACTTGGCTCGTCAAATTTCGTTCTTCTAGGTTAAACCTTTCGTTGTCAGTAACCGGTTTTATTTTGAGGTTTCACTGTGTTTTCTCCTTTAGGGATACATGTATTTGGAAGTCTAAATGAAACACGGTTTGTGCTAGCTCTTTGAAACTTGACACAATAAAGCAGTTTCAAGTTCTATCTCTATGGTTTGTTTGCTGTTGATGTAGCCCTAAGCAGAGACTGGCGAGAATCACTTCCATGGAAAGGGCCTGCCAAGCCTCCAAAAAACTACGAGTTGCCTGAAATCTCAGCAAACACTTTTTCACCCAATCTTGATGATACTTTCAGGTAATGATCAGTACACCAATCCCACTTGGCTCGCCAAATTTCGTTCTCTAGGTTAAACCGTTCGTTGGCAGTAACCGGTTTCATTTTGAGGTTTCACTCTGTTTTCTCCTATAGGGATACATGTATTTGGAACTCTAAATCAAACACGGTTTGTGCTAGCTCTTTGAAACTTGACACAATAAAGCAGTTTCAAGTTCTATCTCTATGGTTTGTTTGCTATTGATGTAGCCCTAAGCAGAGACTGGCGAGAATCACTTTCATGGAAAGGGCCTGCTAAGCTTCCAGAAAAGTACGAGTTGCCTGAAATCTCAGCACACACTTTTTCACCCAATCTTGATGAAACTTTCAAGTAATGATCAGTACACCAATCCCACTTGGCTCGCCAAATTTCGTTCTTCTAGGTTAAACCGTTTGTTGCCAGTAACCGGTTTCATTTTGAGGTTTCAGTCTGTTTTCTCATATAGGGATACATGTATTTGGAACTCTAAATCAAACACGGTTTGTGCTAGCTCTTTGAAACTTGACAAAATAAAGCAGTTTCAAGTTCTATCTCTATGGTTTGTTTGCTGTTGATGTAGCCCTAAGCAGAGACTGGCAAGAATCACTTTCATGGAAAGGGCCTGCCAAGCTTCCAAAAAACTACGAGTTGCCTGAAATCTCAGCAAACACTTTTTCACCCAATCTTGATGAATCTTTCAGGTAATGATCAGTACACCAATCCCACTTGGCTCGCCAAATTTCGTTCTTCTAGGTTAAACCGTTCGTTGGCAGTAACCGGTTTCATTTTGAGGTTTCACTCTGTTTTCTCCTATAGGGATACATGTATTTGGAACTCTAAATCAAACACGGTTTGTGCTAGCTCTTTGAAACTTGACACAATAAAGCAGTTTCAAGTTCTATCTCTATGGTTTGTTTGCTGTTGATGTAGCCCTAAGCAGAGACTGGCGAGAATCACTTTCATGGAAAGGGCCTGCCAAGCTTCCAAAAAACTACGAGTTTCCTGAAATCTCAGCAAACACTTTTTCACCCAATCTTCATGAAACTTTCAGGTAATGATCAGTACACCAATCCCACTTGGCTCGCCAAATTTCGTTCTTCTAGGTTAAACCGTTCGTTGGCAGTAACCGGTTTCATTTTGAGGTTTCACTCTGTTTTCTCCTATAGGGATACATGTATTTGGAACTCTAAATCAAACTCGGTTTGTGCTAGCTCTTTCAAACTTGACACAATAAAGCAGTTTCAAGTTCTATCTCTATGGTTTGTTTGCTGTTGATGTAGCCCTAAACAGAGACTGGCGAGAATCACTTTCATGGAAAGGGCCTGCCAAGCTTCCAAAAAACTACGAGTTGCCTGAAATCTCAGCAAACACTTTTTCACCCAATCTTGATGAAACTTTCAGGTAATGATCAGTACACCAATCCCATTTGGATCGCCAAATTTCGTTCTTCTAGGTTAAACCGTTCGTTGGCAGTAACCGTTTTCATTTTGAGGTTTCACTCTGTTTCCTCCTATAGGGATACATGTATTTGGAACTCTAAATCAAACACGGTTTATGCTAGCTCTTTGAAACTTGACACAATAAAGCAGTTTCAAGTTCTATCTCTATGGTTTGTTTGCTGTTGATGTAGCCCTAAGCAGAGACTGGCGAGAATCACTTTTATGAAAAGGGACTGCCAAGCTTCCAAAAAACTACGAGTTGCCTGAAATCTCAGCAAACACTTTTTCACCCAATCTTGATGAAACGTTCAGGTAATGATCAGTACACCAATCCCACTTGACTCGCCAAATTTCGTTCTTCTAGGTTAAACCGTTCGTTGGCAGTAACCGGTTTCATTTTGAGGTTTCACTCTGTTTTCTCCTATAGGGATACATGTATTTGGAACTCTAAATCAAACACGGTTTGTGCTAGCTCTTTGAAACTTGACACAATAAAGCAGTTTCAAGTTCTATCTAAATGGTTTGTTTGCTGTTGATGTAGCCCTAAACAGAGACTGGCGAGAATCACTTTCATGGAAAGGGCCTGCCAAGCTTCCAAAAAACTACGAGTTGCCTGAAATCTCAGCCAACACTTTTTCACCCAATCTTGATGATACTTTCAGGTAATGATCAGTATACCAATCCCATTTGGATCGCCAAATTTCGTTCTTCTAGGTTAAACCGTTCGTTGGCAGTAATCGTTTTCATTTTGAGGTTTCACTCTGTTTCCTCCTATAGGGATACATGTATTTGGAACTCTAAATCAAACACGGTTCATGCTAGCTCTTTGAAACTTGACACAATAAAGCAGTTTCAAGTTCTATCTCTATGGTTTGTTTGCTGTTGATGTAGCCCTAAGCAGAGACTGGCGAGAATCACTTTTATGAAAAGGGACTGCCAAGCTTCCAAAAAACTACGAGTTGCCTGAAATCTCAGCAAACACTTTTTCACCCAATCTTGATGAAACGTTCAGGTAATGATCAGTACACCAATCCCAGTTGGCTCGCCAAATTTCGTTCTTCTAGGTTAAACCGTTCGTTGGCAGTAACCGGTTTCATTTTGAGGTTTCACTCTGTTTTCTCCTATAGGGATACATGTATTTGGAACTCTAAATCAAACACGGTTTGTGCTAGCTCTTTCAAACTTGACACAATAAAGCAGTTTCAAGTTCTATCTAAATGGTTTGTTTGCTGTTGATGTAGCCCTAAACAGAGACTGGCGAGAATCACTTTCATGGAAAGGGCCTGCCAAGCTTCCAAAAAACTACGAGTTGCCTGAAATCTCAGCCAACACTTTTTCACCCAATCTTGATGATACTTTCAGGTAATGATCAGTACACCAATCCCACTTGGATCACCAAATTTCGTTCTTCTAGGTTAAACCGTTCGTTGGCAGTAACCGGTTTCATTTTGAGGTTTCACTCTGTTTCCTCCTATAGGGATACATGTATTTGGAACTCTAAATCAAACACGGTTTGTGCTAGTTCTTTGAAACTTGACACAATAAAGCAGTTTCAAGTTCTATCTCTATGGTTTGTTTGCTGTTGATGTAGCCCTAAACAGAGACTGGCGAGAATCACTTTCATGGAAAGGGCCTGCCAAGCTTCCAAAAAACTACGAGTTTCCTGAAATCTCAGCCAACACTTTTTCACCCAATCTTGATGATACTTTCAGGTAATGATCAGTACACCAATCCCACTTGGATCGCCAAATTTCGTTCTTCTAGGTTAAACCGTTCGTTGGCAGTAACCGGTTTCATTTTGAGGTTTCACTCTGTTTCCTCCTATAGGGATACATGTATTTGGAACTCTAAATGAAACACGGTTTGTGCTAGTTCTTTGAAACTTGACACAATAAAGCAGTTTCAAGTTCTATCTCTATGGTTCGTTTGCTGTTGATGTAGCCCTAAGCAGAGACTGGCGAGAATCACTTTCATGGAAAGGGCTTGCCAAGCTTCCAAAAAACTTCGAGTTGCCTGAAATCTCAGCCAACACTTTTTCACCCAATCTTGATGAAACTTTCAGGTAATGATCAGTACACCAATCCCACTTGGCTCACCAAATTTCCTTCTTCTAGATTAAACCGTTCGTTGGCAGTAACCGGTTTCATTTTGAGGTTTCACTCTGTTTTCTCCTATAGGGATACATGTATTTGGAACTCTAAATCAAACACGGTTTGTGCTAGCTCTTTGAAACTTGACACAATAAAGCAGTTTCAAGTTCTATCTCTATGGTTTCTTTGCTGTTGATGTAGCCCTAAGCAGAGACTGGCGAGAATCACTTTCATGGAAAGGGCCTGCTAAGCTTCCAAAAAACTTCGAGTTGCCTGAAATCTCAGCAAACACTTTTTCACCCAATCTTGATGAAACTTTCAGGTAATGATCAGTACACCAATCCCACTTGGCTCTGCAAATTTCGGTCTTCTAGATTAAACCGTTCATTGGCAGTAACCGGTTTCATTTTGAGGTTTCACTCTGTTTTCTCCTATAGGGATACATGTATTTGGAACTCTAAATCAAACACGGTTTGTGCTAGCTCTTTGAAACTTGACACAATAAAGCAGTTTCAAGTTCTATCTCTATGGTTTGTTTGCTGTTGATTTAGCCCTAAGCAGAGACTGGCGAGAATCACTTTCATGGAAAGGGCCTGCGAAGCTTCAAAAAACTACGAGTTGCCTGAAATCTCAGCACACACTTTTTTAACCCAATCTTGATGAAACTTTCAGGTAATGATCAGTACACCAATCCCACTTGGCTCGCCAAATTTCGTTCTTCTAGGTTAAACCGTTCGTTGGCAGTAACCGGTTTCATTTTGAGATTTCATTCTGTTTTCTCCTATAGGGATACATGTATTTGGAACTCTAAATCAAACACGGTTTGTGCTAGCTCTTTGAAACTTGACACAATAAAGCAGTTTCAAGTTCTATCTCTATGGTTTGTTTGCTGTTGATGTAGCCCTAAGCAGAGACTGGCGAGAATCACTTTCATGGAAAGGGCCTGCCAATCTTCCAAAAAACTACGAGTTGCCTGAAATCTCAGCAAACACTTTTTCACCCAATCTTGATGATACTTTCAGGTAATGATCAGTACACCAATCCTACTTAGCTCGCCAAATTTCGTTCTTCTAGGTTAAACCATTCGTTGTCAGTAACCGGTTTTATTTTGAGGTTTCACTCTGTTTTCTCCTATAGGGATACATGTATTTGGAAGTCTAAATCAAACACGGTTTGTGCTAGCTCTTTGAAACTTGACACAATAAAGCAGTTTCAAGTTCTATCTCTATGGTTTATTGGCTGTTGATGTAGCCCTAAGCACAGACTGGCGAGAATCACTTTCATGGAAAGGGCCTGCCAAGCTTCCAAAAAACTACGAGTTGCCTGAAATCTCAGCAAACACTTTTTCACCCAATCTTGATGAAACTTTCAGGTAATGATCAGTACACCAATCCCACTTTGCACGCCAAATTTCGTTGTTCTAGGTTAAACCGTTCGTTGGCAGTAACCGGTTTCATTTTGAGGTTTCACTCTGTTTTCTTCTATAGGGATACATGTATTTGGAACTCTAAATCAAACACGGTTTGTGCTAGCTCTTTGAAACTTGACACAATAAAGCAGTTTCAAGTTCTATCTCTATGGTTTGTTTGCTGTTGATGTAGCCCTAAGCAGAGACTGGCGAGAATCACTTTCATGGAAAGGGCCTGCTAAGCTTCCAAAAAACTACGAGTTGCCTGAAATCTCAGCAAACACTTTTTCACCCAATCTTGATGAAACTTTCAGGTAATGATCAGTACACCAATCTCACTTGGATCGCCAAATTTCATTTTTCTAGGTTAAACCGTTCGTTGGAAGTAACCGTTTTCATTTTGAGGTTTCACTCTGTTTTCTCCTATAGGGATACATGTATTTGGAACTCTAAATCAAACACGGTTTGTGCTAGCTCTTTGAAACTTGACACAATAAAGCAGTTTCAAGTTCTATCTCTATGGTTTGTTTGCTGTTGATTTAGCCCTAAGCAGAGACTGGCGAGAATCACTTTCATGGAAAGGGCCTGCCAAGCTTCCAAAAAACTACGAGTTGCCTGAAATCTCAGCAAACACTTTTTCACCCAATCTTGATGAAACTTTCAGGTAATGATCAGTACACCAATCCCACTTGGCTCGCCAAATTTCGTTCTTCTAGGTTAAACCATTCGTTGGCAGTAACCGGTTTCATTTTGAGATTTCATTCTGTTTTCTCTATAGGGATATATGTATTTGGAACTCTAAATCAAACACGGTTAGTACTAGCTCTTTGAAACTTGACACAATAAAGCAGTTTCAAGTTCTATCTCTATGGTTTGCTTGCTGTTGATGTAGCCCTAAGCAGAGACTGGCGAGAATCACTTTCATGGAAAGGGCCTGCCAAGCTTCCAAAATCTACGAGTTGCCTGAAATCTCAGCAAACACTTTTTCACCCAATCTTGATGAAACTTTCAGGTAATGATCAGTACACCAATCCCACGTGGCTCGCCAAATTTCGTTCTTCTAGGTTAACCGTTCGTTGGCAGTAACCGGTTTCATTTTGAGGTTTCAGTCTGTTTTCTCATATAGGGATACATGTATTTGGAACTCTAAATCAAACACGGTTTGTGCTAGCTCTTTGAAACTTGACACAATAAAGCAATTTCAAGTTCTATCTCTATGGTTTGTTTGCTGTTGATGTAGCCCTAAGCAGAGACTGGCGAGAATCACTTTCATGGAAAGGGCCTGCCAAGCTTCCAAAAAACTACGAGTTGCCTGAAATCTCAGCAAACACTTTTTCACCCAATCTTGATGAAACTTTCAGTTAATGATCAGTACACCAGTCCCACTTGGCTCGCCAAATTTCGTTCTTCTAGGTTAAACCGTTCGTTGGCAGTAACCGGTTTCATTTTGAGGTTTCACTCTGTTTTCTCCTATAGGATACATGTATTTGGAACTCTAAATCAAACACGGTTTGTGCTAGCTCTTTGAAACTTGACACAATAAAGCAGTTTCAAGTTCTATCTCTATGGTTTGTTTGCTGTTGATGTAGCCCTAAGCAGAGACTGGCGAGAATCACTTTAATGGAAAGGGCCTGCCAAGCTTCCAAAAAACTACGAGTTTCCTGAAATCTCAGCAAACACTTTTTCACCCAATCTTCATGAAACTTTCAGGTAATGATCAGTACACCAATCCACTTGGCTCGCCAAATTTCGTTCTTCTAGGTTAAACCGTTCGTTGGCAGTAACCGGTTTCATTTTGAGGTTTCACTCTGTTTTCTCCTATAGGGATACATGTATTTGGAACTCTAAATCAAACTCGGTTTGTGCTAGCTCTTTCAAACTTGACACAATAAAGCAGTTTCAAGTTCTATCTCTATGGTTTGTTTGCTGTTGATGTAGCCCTAAACAGAGACTGGCGAGAATCACTTTCATGGAAAGGGCCTGCCAAGCTTCCAAAAAACTACGAGTTGCCTGAAATCTCAGCAAACACTTTTTCACCCAATCTTGATGAAACTTTCAGGTAATGATCAGTACACCAATCCCATTTGGATCGCCAAATTTCGTTCTTCTAGGTTAAACCGTTCGTTGGCAGTAACCGTTTTCATTTTGAGGTTTCACTCTGTTTCCTCCTATAGGGATACATGTATTTGGAACTCTAAATCAAACACGGTTTATGCTAGCTCTTTGAAACTTGACACAATAAAGCAGTTTCAAGTTCTATCTCTATGGTTTGTTTGCTGTTGATGTAGCCCTAAGCAGAGACTGGCGAGAATCACTTTTATGAAAAGGGACTGCCAAGCTTCCAAAAAACTACGAGTTGCCTGAAATCTCAGCAAACACTTTTTCACCCAATCTTGATGAAACGTTCAGGTAATGATCAGTACACCAATCCCACTTGACTCGCCAAATTTCGTTCTTCTAGGTTAAACCGTTCGTTGGCAGTAACCGGTTTCATTTTGAGGTTTCACTCTGTTTTCTCCTATAGGGATACATGTATTTGGAACTCTAAATCAAACACGGTTTGTGCTAGCTCTTTGAAACTTGACACAATAAAGCAGTTTCAAGTTCTATCTAAATGGTTTGTTTGCTGTTGATGTAGCCCTAAACAGAGACTGGCGAGAATCACTTTCATGGAAAGGGCCTGCCAAGCTTCCAAAAAACTACGAGTTGCCTGAAATCTCAGCCAACACTTTTTCACCCAATCTTGATGATACTTTCAGGTAATGATCAGTACACCAATCCCATTTGGATCGCCAAATTTCGTTCTTCTAGGTTAAACCGTTCGTTGGCAGTAACCGGTTTCATTTTGAGGTTTCACTCTGTTTCCTCCTATAGGGATACATGTATTTGGAACTCTAAATCAAACACGGTTCATGCTAGCTCTTTGAAACTTGACACAATAAAGCAGTTTCAAGTTCTATCTCTATGGTTTGTTTGCTGTTGATGTAGCCCTAAGCAGAGACTGGCGAGAATCACTTTTATGAAAAGGGACTGCCAAGCTTCCAAAAAACTACGAGTTGCCTGAAATCTCAGCAAACACTTTTTCACCCAATCTTGATGAAACGTTCAGGTAATGATCAGTACACCAATCCCACTTGGCTCGCCAAATTTCGTTCTTCTAGGTTAAACCGTTCGTTGGCAGTAACCGGTTTCATTTTGAGGTTTCACTCTGTTTTCTCCTATAGGGATACATGTATTTGGAACTCTAAATCAAACACGGTTTGTGCTAGCTCTTTCAAACTTGACACAATAAAGCAGTTTCAAGTTCTATCTAAATGGTTTGTTTGCTGTTGATGTAGCCCTAAGCAGAGACTGGCGAGAATCACTTTCATGGAAAGGGCCTGCCAAGCTTCCAAAAAACTACGAGTTGCCTGAAATCTCAGCCAACACTTTTTCACCCAATCTTGATGATTCTTTCAGGTAATGATCAGTACACCAATCCCACTTGGATCACCAAATTTCGTTCTTCTAGGTTAAACCGTTCGTTGGCAGTAACCGGTTTCATTTTGAGGTTTCACTCTGTTTCCTCCTATAGGGATACATGTATTTGGAACTCTAAATCAAACACGGTTTGTGCTAGTTCTTTGAAACTTGACACAATAAAGCAGTTTCAAGTTCTATCTCTATGGTTTATTTGCTGTTGATGTAGCCCTAAACAGAGACTGGCGAGAATCACTTTCATGGAAAGGGCCTGCCAAGCTTCCAAAAAACTACGAGTTTCCTGAAATCTCAGCCAACACTTTTTCACCCAATCTTGATGATACTTTCAGGTAATGATCAGTACACCAATCCCACTTGGATCGCCAAATTTCGTTCTTCTAGGTTAAACCGTTCGTTGGCAGTAACCGGTTTCATTTTGAGGTTTCACTCTGTTTCCTCCTATAGGGATACATGTATTTGGAACTCTAAATGAAACACGGTTTGTGCTAGTTCTTTGAAACTTGACACAATAAAGCAGTTTCAAGTTCTATCTCTATGGTTCGTTTGCTGTTGATGTAGCCCTAAGCAGAGACTGGCGAGAATCACTTTCATGGAAAGGGCTTGCCAAGCTTCCAAAAAACTTCGAGTTGCCTGAAATCTCAGCCAACACTTTTTCACCCAATCTTGATGAAACTTTCAGGTAATGATCAGTACACCAATCCCACTTGGCTCACCAAATTTCGTTCTTCTAGATTAAACCGTTCGTTGGCAGTAACCGGTTTCATTTTGAGGTTTCACTCTGTTTTCTCCTATAGGGATACATGTATTTGGAACTCTAAATCAAACACGGTTTGTGCTAGCTCTTTGAAACTTGACACAATAAAGCAGTTTCAAGTTCTATCTCTATGGTTTCTTTGCTGTTGATGTAGCCCTAAGCAGAGACTGGCGAGAATCACTTTCATGGAAAGGGCCTGCTAAGCTTCCAAAAAACTTCGAGTTGCCTGAAATCTCAGCAAACACTTTTTCACCCAATCTTGATGAAACTTTCAGGTAATGATCAGTACACCAATCCCACCTGGCTCTGCAAATTTTGGTCTTCTAGATTAAACCGTTCATTGGCAGTAACCGGTTTCATTTTGAGGTTTCACTCTGTTTTCTCCTATAGGGATACATGTATTTGGAACTCTAAATCAAACACGGTTTGTGCTAGCTCTTTGAAACTTGACACAATAAAGCAGTTTCAAGTTCTATCTCTACGGTTTGTTTGCTGTTGATTTAGCCCTAAGCAGAGACTGGCGAGAATCACTTTCATGGAAAGGGCCTGCGAAGCTTCCAAAAAACTACGAGTTGCCTGAAATCTCAGCACACACTTTTTTACCCAATCTTGATGAAACTTTCAGGTAATGATCAGTACACCAATCCCACTTGGCTCGCCAAATTTCGTTCTTCTAGGTTAAACCGTTCGTTGGCAGTAACCGGTTTCATTTTGAGATTTCATTCTGTTTTCTCCTATAGGGATACATGTATTTGGAACTCTAAATCAAACACGGTTTGTGCTAGCTCTTTGAAACTTGACACAATAAAGCAGTTTCAAGTTCTATCTCTATGGTTTGTTTGCTGTTGATGTAGCCCTAAGCAGAGACTGGCGAGAATCACTTTCATGGAAAGGGCCTGCCAATCTTCCAAAAAACTACGAGTTGCCTGAAATCTCAGCAAACACTTTTTCACCCAATCTTGATGATACTTTCAGGTAATGATCAGTACACCAATCCTACTTAGCTCGCCAAATTTCGTTCTTCTAGGTTAAACCATTCGTTGTCAGTAACCGGTTTTATTTTGAGGTTTCACTCTGTTTTCTCCTATAGGGATACATGTATTTGGAAGTCTAAATCAAACACGGTTTGTGCTAGCTCTTTGAAACTTGACACAATAAAGCAGTTTCAAGTTCTATCTCTATGGTTTATTTGCTGTTGATGTAGCCCTAAGCACAGACTGGCGAGAATCACTTTCATGGAAAGGGCCTGCCAAGCTTCCAAAAAACTACGAGTTGCCTGAAATCTCAGCAAACACTTTTTCACCCAATCTTGATGATACTTTCAGGTAATGATCAGTACATGAATCCCACTTGGCTCGCCAAATTTCGTTCTTCTAGGTTAAACCGTTCGTTGGCAGTAACCGGTTTCATTTTGAGGTTTCACTCTGTTTTCTCCTATAGGGATACATGTATTTGGAACTCTAAATGAAACACGGTTTGTGCTAGCTCTTTGAAACTTGACACAATAAAGCAGTTTCAAGTTCTATCTCTATGGTTTGTTTGCTGTTGATGTAGCCCTAAGCAGAGACTGGCGAGAATCACTTTCATGGAAAGGGCCTGCCAAGCTTCCAAAAAACTACGAGTTGCCTGAAATCTCAGCACACACTTTTTCACCCAATCTTGATGAAACTTTCAGGTAATGATCAGTACACCAATCCCACTTTGCACGCCAAATTTCGTTGTTCTAGGTTAAACCGTTCGTTGGCAGTAACCGGTTTCATTTTGAGGTTTCACTCTGTTTTCTTCTATAGGGATACATGTATTTGGAACTCTAAATCAAACACGGTTTGTGCTAGCTCTTTGAAACTTGACACAATAAAGCAGTTTCAAGTTCTATCTCTATGGTTTGTTTGCTGTTGATGTAGCCCTAAGCAGAGACTGGCGAGAATCACTTTCATGGAAAGGGCCTGCTAAGCTTCCAAAAAACTACGAGTTGCCTGAAATCTCAGCAAACACTTTTTCACCCAATCTTGATGAAACTTTCAGGTAATGATCAGTACACCAATCCCACTTGGCTCGCCAAATTTCGTTCTTCTAGGTTAAACCATTCGTTGGCAGTAACCGGTTTCATTTTGAGATTTCATTCTGTTTTCTCCTATAGGGATATATGTATTTGGAACTCTAAATCAAACACGGTTTGTACTAGCTCTTTGAAACTTGACACAATAAAGCAGTTTCAAGTTCTATCTCTATGGTTTGTTTGCTGTTGATGTAGCCCTAAGCAGAGACTGGCGAGAATCACTTTCATGGAAAGGGCCTGCCAAGCTTCCAAAATCTACGAGTTGCCTGAAATCTCAGCAAACACTTTTTCACCCAATCTTGATGAAACTTTCAGGTAATGATCAGTACACCAATCCCACTTGGCTCGCCAAATTTCGTTCTTCTAGGTTAAACCGTTCGTTGGCAGTAACCGGTTTCATTTTGAGGTTTCACTCTGTTTTCTCCTATAGGGATACATGTATTTGGAACTCTAAATCAAACACGGTTTGTGCTACCTCTTTGAAACTTGACACAATAAAGCAGTTTCAAGTTCTATCTCTATGGTTTGTTTGCTGTTGATGTAGCCCTAAGCAGAGACTGGCGAGAATCACTTTCATTAAAAGGGACTGCCAAGCTTCCAAAAAACTACGAGTTGCCTGAAATCTCAGCAAACACTTTTTCACCCAATCTTGATGAAACTTTCAGGTAAAGATCAGTACACCAATCCCACTTGGCTCGCCAAATTTCGTTCTTCTAGGTTAAACCGTTCCTTGGCAGTAACCGGTTTCATTTTGAGGTTTCACTCTGTTTTCTCCTATAGGGATACATGTATTTGGAACTCTAAATCAAACACGGTTTGTGCTAGCTCTTTGAAACTTGACACAATAAAGCAGTTTCAAGTTCTATCTCTATGGTTTGTTTGCTGTTGATGTAGCCCTAAGCAGAGACTGGCGAGAATCACTTTCATGGAAAGGGCCTGCCAAGCTTCCAAAAAACTTCGAGTTGCCTGAAATCTCAGCCAACACTTTTTCACCCTATCTTGATGAAACTTTCAGGTAATGATCAGTACACCAATCCCACTTGGCTCGCCAAATTTCGTTCTTCTAGGTTAAACCGTTCGTTGGCAGTAACCGGTTTCATTTTGAGGTTTCACTCTGTTTTCTCCTATAGGGATACATGTATTTGGAACTCTAAATCAAACACGGTTTGTGCTAGCTCTTTCAAACTTGACACAATAAAGCAGTTTCAAGTTCTATCTCTATGGTTTGTTTGCTGTTGATGTAGCCCTAAGCAGAGACTGGCGAGAATCACTTTCATGGAAAGGGCCTGCCAAGCTTCCAAAAAACTTCGAGTTTCCTGAAATCTCAGCCAACACTTTTTCACCCAATCTTGATGAAACTTTCAGGTAATGATCAGTACACGAATCCCACTTGGCTCGCCAAATTTCGTTCTTCTAGATTAAACCGTTCGTTGGCAGTAACCGGTTTCATTTTGAGGTTTCACTCTGTTTTCTCCTATAGGGATACATGTATTTGTAACTCTAAATCAAACACGGTTTGTGCTAGCTCTTTGAAATTTGACACAATAAATCAGTTTCAAGTTCTATCTCTATGGTTTGTTTGCTGTTGATGTAGCCCTAAGTAGAGACTGGCGAGAATCACTTTCATGGAAAGGGCCTGCCAAGCTTCTAAAAAACTTCGAGTTGCCTGAAATCTCAGCCAACACTTTTTCACCCAATCTTGATGAAACTTTCAGGTAATGATCAGTACACCAATCCCACTTGGCTTGCCAAATTTCGTTCTTCTAGATTAAACCGTTCGTTGGCAGTAACCGGTTTCATTTTGAGGTTTCACTCTGTTTTCTCCTATAGGGATACATGTATTTGGAACTCTAAATCAAACACGGTTTGTGCGAGCTCTTTGAAACTTGACACAATAAAGCAGTTTCAAGTTCTATCTCTATGGTTTGTTTGCTGTTGATGTAGCCCTAAGCAGAGACTGGCGAGAATCACTTTCATGGAAAGGGCCTGCCAAGCTTCCAAAAAACTACGAGTTGCCTGAAATCTCAGCAAACACTTTTTCACCCATTCTTGATGAAACTTTCAGGTAATGATCAGTACACCAATCCCACATGGCTCGCCAAATTTTGTTCTTCTAGGTTAAACCGTTCGTTGGCAGTAACCGGTTTCATTTTGAGGTTTCACTCTGTTTTCTCCTATAGGGATACATGTATTTGGAACTCTAAATCAAACACGGTTTGTGCTAGCTCTTTGAAACTTGACACAATAAAGCAGTTTCAAGTTCTATCTCTATGGTTTGTTTGCTGTTGATGTAGCCCTAAACAGAAACTGGCGAGAATCACTTTCATGGAAAGGGCCTGTCAAGCTTCCAAAAAACTACGAGTTGCCTGAAATCTCAGCACACACTTTTTCACCCAATCTTGATGAAACTTTCAGTTAATGATCAGTACACCAATCCCACTTGGCTCGCCAAATTTCGTTCTTCTAGGTTAAACCGTTCGTTGGCAGTATCCGGTTTCATTTTGAGGTTTCACTCTGTTTTCTCCTATAGGGATACATGTATTTGGAACTCTAAATCAAACACGGTTTGTGCTAGCTCTTTGAAACTTGACACAATAGAGCAGTTTCAAGTTCTATCTCTATGGTTTGTTTGCTGTTGATGTAGCCCTAAGCAGAGACTGGCGAGAATCACTTTCATGGAAAGGGTCTGCAAGCTTCCAAAAAACTACGAGTTGCCTGAAATCTCAGCCAACACTTTTTCACCCAATCTTGATGAAACTTTCAGGTAATGATCAGTACACCAATCCCACTTGGCTCGCCAAATTTCGTTCTTCTAGGTTAAACCGTTCGTTGGCAGTAACCGGTTTCATTTTGAGGTTTCACTCTGTTTTCTCCTATAGGGATACATGTATTTGGAACTCTAAATCAAAACACGGTTTGTGCTAGCTCTTCGAAACTTGACACAATAAAGCAGTTTCAAGTTCTATCTCTATGGTTTGTTTGCTGTTGATGTAGCCCTAAACAGAGACTGGCGAGAATCACTTTCATGGAAAGGTCCTGCCAAGCTTCCAAAAAACTACGAGTTGCCTGAAATCTCAGCAAACACTTTTTCACCCAATCTTGATGATACTTTCTGGTAATGATCATTACACCAATCCCACTTGGGTCGCCAAATTTCGTTCTTCTAGGTTAAACCGTTCGTTGGCAGTAACCGGTTTCATTTTGAGGTTTCACTCTGTTTTCTCCTATAGGGATACATGTATTTGGAACTCTAAATCAAACACGGTTTGCGCTAGCTCTTTGAAACTTGACACAATAAAGCAGTTTCAAGTTCTATCTCTATGGTTTGTTTGCTGTTGATGTAGCCCTAAGCAGAGACTGGCGAGAATCACTTTCATGGAAAGGGCCTGCCAAGCTTCCAAAAAACTACGAGTTGCCTGAAATCTCAGCCAACACTTTTTCACCCAATCTTGATGAAACTTTCAGGTAATGATCAGTACACCAATCCCACTTGGCTCGCCATATTTCGTTCTTCTAGGTTAAACCATTGGTTGGCAGTAACCGGTTTCATTTTGAGGTTTCACTCTGTATTCTCCTATACGGATACATGTATTTGGAACTCTAAATCAAACACGGTTTGTGCTAGCTCTTTGAAACTTGACACAATAAAGCAGTTTCAAGTTCTATCTCTATGGTTTGTTTGCTGTTGATGTAGCCCTAAGCAGAGACTGGCGAGAATCACTTTCATGGAAAGGGCCTGCCAAGCTTCCAAAAAAACTACGAGTTGCCTGAAATCTCAGCAAACACTTTTTCACCCAATCTTGATGAAACTTTCAGGTATGATCAGAACACCAATCCCACTTGGCTCGCCAAATTTTGTTCTTTTAGGTTAAACCGTTCGTTGGAAGTAAACCAGTTTCATTTTGAGGTTTCACTCTGTTTTCTCCTATAGGGATACATGTATTTGGAACTCTAAATCAAACTCGGTTTGTGCTAGCTCTTTCAAACTTGACACAATAAAGCAGTTTCAAGTTCTATCTCTATGGTTTGTTTGCTGTTGATGTAGCCCTAAGCAGAGACTGGCGAGAATCAGTTTCATGGAAAGGGCCTGCCAAGCTTCCAAAAAACCTACGAGTTGCCTGAAATCTCAGCACACACTTTTTCACCCAATCTTGATGAAACTTTCAGTTAATGATCAGTACACCAGTCCCACTTGGCTCGCCAAATTTCGTTCTTCTAGGTTAAACCGTTCGTTTGCAGTAACCGGTTTCATTTTGAGGTTTCACTCTGTTTTCTCCTATAAGGATACATGTATTTGGAACTCTAAATCAAACACGGTTTGTGCTAGCTCTTTGAAACTTGACACAATAAAGCAGTTTCAAGTTCTATCTCTATGGTTTGTTTGCTGTTGATGTAGCCCTAAGCAGAGACTGGCGAGAATCACTTTCATGGAAAGGGCCTGCCAAGCTTCCAAAAAACTACGAGTTGCCTGAAATCTCAGCAAACACTTTTTCACCCAATCTTGATGAAACTTTCAGTTAATGATCAGTACACCAGTCCCACTTGGCTCGCCAAATTTCGTTCTTCTAGGTTAAACCGTTCGTTGGCAGTAACCGGTTTCATTTTGAGGTTTCACTCTGTTTTCTCCTATAGGGATACATGTATTTAGAACTCTAAATCAAACACGGTTTGTGCTAGCTCTTTGAAACTTGACACAATAAAGCAGTTTCAAGTTCTATCTCTATGGCTTGTTTGCTGTTGATGTAGCCCTAAGCAGAGACTGCCTAGAATCACTTTCATGAAAAGGGCCGGCCAAGCTTCCAAAAAACTATGAGTTGCCTGAAAATCTCAGCACACACTTTTTCACCCAATCTTGATGAAACTTTCAGGTAATGATCAGTACACCAATCCCACTTGGCTCGCCAAATTTTGTTCTTCTAGGTTAAACCGTTCGTTGGCAGTAACCGGTTTCATTTTGATGTTTCACTCTGTTTTCTCCTATAGGGATACATGTATTTGGAACTCTAAATAAAACACGGTTTGTGCTAGCTCTCTGAAACTTGACACAATAAAGCAGTTTCAAGTTCTATCTCTATGGTTTGTTTGCTGTTGATGTAGCCCAAAGCAGAGACTGGCGAGAATCACTTTCATGGAAAGGGCCTGCCAAGCTTCCAAAAAACTACGAGTTGCCTGAAATCTCAGCACACACTTTTTCACCCAATCTTGATTAAACTTTCAGGTAATGATCAGTACACCAATCCCACTTGGCTCGCCAAATTTCGTTCTTCTAGGTTAAACCGTTCGTTGGCAGTAACCATTTTCATTTTGAGGTTTCACTCTGTTTTCTCCTATAGGGATACATGTATTTGGAACTCTAAATCAAACACGGTTTGTGCTAGCTCTTTGAAACTTGACACAATAAAGCAGTTTCAAGTTCTATCTCTATGGATTGTTTGCTGTTGATGTAGCCTAAGCAGAGACTGGCGAGAATCACTTTCATGGAAAGGGCCTGCCAAGCTTCCAAAAAACTACGAGTTGCCTGAAATCTCAGCAAACACTTTTTCACCCATTCTTGATGAAACTTTCAGGTAATGATCAGTACACCAATCCCACTTGGCTCGCCAAATTTTGTTCTTCTAGGTTAAACCGTTCGTTGGCAGTAACCGGTTTCATTTTGAGGTTTCACTCTGTTTTCTCCTATAGGGATACATGTATTTGGAACTCTAAATCAAACACGGTTTGTGCTAGCTCTTTGAAACTTGACACATAAAAGCAGTTTCAAGTTCTATCTCTATGGTTTGTTTGCTGTTGATGTAGCCCTATGCAGAGACTGGCGAGAATCACTTTCATGGAAAGGGCCTGCCAAGCTTCCAAAAAACTACGAGTTGCCTGAAATCTCAGCACACACTTTTTCACCCAATCTTGATGAAACTTTCAGGTAATGATCAGTACACCAATCCCACTTGGCTCGCCAAATTTCGTTCTTCTAGGTTAAACCGTTCGTTGGCAGTATCCGGTTTCATTTTGAGGTTTCACTCTGTTTTCTCCTATAGGTCTACATGTATTTGGAACTCTAAATCAAACACGGTTTGTGCTAGCTCTTTGAAACTTGACACAATAAAGCAATTTCAGTTCTATCTCTATGGTTTGTTTGCTGTTGATGTAGCCCTAAGCAGAGACTGGCGAGAATCACTTTCATGGAAAGGGCCTGCCAAGCTTCCAAAAAACTACGAGTTGCCTGAAATCTCAGCAAACACTTTTTCACCCAATCTTGATGAAACTTTCAGTTAATGATCAGTACACCAGTCCCACTTGGCTCGCCAAATTTCGTTCTTCTAGGTTAAACCGTTCGTTGGCAGTAACCGGTTTCATTTTGAGGTTTCACTCTGTTTTCTCCTATAGGGATACATGTATTTGGAACTCTAAATCAAACACGGTTTGTGCTAGCTCTTTGAAACTTGACACAATAAAGCAGTTTCAATTTCTATCTCTATGGTTTCTTTGCTGTTGATGTAGCCCTAAGCAGAGACTGGCGAGAATCACTTTCATGGAAAGGGCCTGCTAAGCTTCCAAAAAACTTCGAGTTGCCTGAAATCTCAGCAAACACTTTTTCACCCAATCTTGATGAAACTTTCAGGTAATGATCAGTACACCAATCCCACTTGGCTCTGCAAATTTCGGTCTTCTAGATTAAACCGTTCATTGGCAGTAACCGGTTTCATTTTGAGGTTTCACTCTGTTTTCTCCTATAGGGATACATGTATTTGGAACTCTAAATCAAACACGGTTTGTGCTAGCTCTTTGAAACTTGACACAATAAAGCAGTTTCAAGTTCTATCTCTATGGTTTGTTTGCTGTTGATTTAGCCCTAAGCAGAGACTGGCGAGAATCACTTTCATGGAAAGGGCCTGCGAAGCTTCCAAAAAACTACGAGTTGCCTGAAATCTCAGCACACACTTTTTTACCCAATCTTGATGAAACTTTCAGGTAATGATCAGTACACCAATCCCACTTGGCTCGCCAAATTTCGTTCTTCTAGGTTAAACCGTTCGTTGGCAGTAACCGGTTTCATTTTGAGGTTTCACTCTGTTTTCTCCTATAGGGATACATGTATTTGGAACTCTAAGTCAAACACGGTTTGCGCTAGCTCTTTGAAACTTGACACAATAAAGAAGTTTCAAGTTCTATCTCTATGGTTTGTTTGCTGTTGATGTAGCCCTAAGCAGAGACTGGCGAGAATCACTTTCATGGAAAGGGCCTGCCAAGCTTCCAAAAAACTACGAGTTGCCTGAAATCTCAGCACACACTTTTTCACCCAATCTTGATGAAACTTTCAGGTAATGATCAGTACACCAATCCCACTTGGCTCGCCAAATTTCGTTCTTCTAGGTTAAACCGTTCGTGGCAGTAACCGGTTTCATTTTGAGGTATCACTCTGTTTTCTCCTATAGGGATACATGTATTTGGAATTCTAAATCAAACACGGTTTGTGCTAGCTCTTCGAAACTTGACACAATAAAGCAGTTTCAAGTTCTATCTCTATGGTTTTGTTTGCTGTTGATGTAGCCCTAAGCAGAGACTGGCGAGAATCACTTCATGGAAAGGGCCTGCCAAGCTTCCACAAAACTACGAGTTGCCTGAAATCTCAGCACACACTTTTTCACCCAATCTTGATTAAACTTTCAGGTAATGATCAGTACACCAATCCCACTTGGCTCGCCAAATTTCGTTCTTCTAGGTTAAACCGTTCGTTGGCAGTAACCATTTTCATTTTGAGGTTTCACTCTGTTTTCTCCTATAGGGATACATGTATTTGGAACTCTAAATCAAACACGGTTTGTGCTAGCTCTTTGAAACTTGACACAATAAAGCAGTTTCAAGTTCTATCTCTATGGATTGTTTGCTGTTGATGTAGCCCTAAGCAGAGACTGGCGAGAATCACTTTCATGGAAAGGGCCTGCCAAGCTTCCAAAAAACTACGAGTTGCCTGAAATCTCAGCAAACACTTTTTCACCCATTCTTGATGAAACTTTCAGGTAATGATCAGTACACCAATCCCACTTGGCTCGCCAAATTTTGTTCTTCTAGGTTAAACCGTTCGTTGGCAGTAACCGGTTTCATTTTGAGGTTTCACTCTGTTTTCTCCTATAGGGATACATGTATTTGGAACTCTAAATCAAACACGGTTTGTGCTAGCTCTTTGAAACTTGACACAATAAAGCAGTTTCAAGTTCTATCTCTATGGTTTGTTTGCTGTTGATGTAGCCCTATGCAGAGACTGGCGAGAATCACTTTCATGGAAAGGGCCTGCCAAGCTTCCAAAAAACTACGAGTTGCCTGAAATCTCAGCACACACTTTTTCACCCAATCTTGATGAAACTTTCAGGTAATGATCAGTACACCAATCCCACTTGGCTCGCCAAATTTCGTTCTTCTAGGTTAAACCGTTCGTTGGCAGTATCCGGTTTCATTTTGAGGTTTCACTCTGTTTTCTCCTATAGGTCTACATGTATTTGGAACTCTAAATCAAACACGGTTTGTGCTAGCTCTTTGAAACTTGACACAATAAAGCAATTTCAAGTTCTATCTCTATGGTTTGTTTGCTGTTGATGTAGCCCTAAGCAGAGACTGGCGAGAATCACTTTCATGGAAAGGGCCTGCCAAGCTTCCAAAAAACTACGAGTTGCCTGAAATCTCAGCAAACACTTTTTCACCAATCTTGATGAAACTTTCAGTTAATGATCAGTACACCAGTCCCACTTGGCTCGCCAAATTTCGTTCTTCTAGGTTAAACCGTTCGTTGGCAGTAACCGGTTTCATTTTGAGGTTTCACTCTGTTTTCTCCTATAGGGATACATGTATTTGGAACTCTAAATCAAACACGGTTTGTGCTAGCTCTTTGAAACTTGACACAATAAAGCAGTTTCAATTTCTATCTCTATGGTTTCTTTGCTGTTGATGTAGCCCTAAGCAGAGACTGGCGAGAATCACTTTCATTGAAAGGGCCTGCCAAGCTTCCAAAAAACTACGAGTTGCCTGAAATCTCAGCACACACTTTTTCACCCAATCTTGATGAAACTTTCAGGTAATGATCAGTACACCAATCCCACTTGGCTCGCCAAATTTCGTTCTTCTAGGTTAAACCGTTCGTTGGCAGTAACCGGTTTCATTTTGAGGTTTCACTCTGTTTTCTCCTATAGGGATACATGTATTTGGAACTCTAAGTCAAACACGGTTTGCGCTAGCTCTTTGAAACTTGACACAATAAAGAAGTTTCAAGTTCTATCTCTATGGTTTGTTTGCTGTTGATGTAGCCCTAAGCAGAGACTGGCGAGAATCACTTTCATGGAAAGGGCCTGCCAAGCTTCCAAAAAACTACGAGTTGCCTGAAATCTCAGCACACACTTTTTCACCCAATCTTGATGAAACTTTCAGGTAATGATCAGTACACCAATCCCACTTGGCTCGCCAAATTTCGTTCTTCTAGGTTAAACCGTTCGTTGGCAGTAACCGGTTTCATTTTGAGGTATCACTCTGTTTTCTCCTATAGGGATACATGTATTTGGAACTCTAAATCAAACACGGTTTGTGCTAGCTCTTCGAAACTTGACACAATAAAGCAGTTTCAAGTTCTATCTCTATGGTTTGTTTTCTGTTGATGTAGCCCTAAGCAGAGACTGGCGAGAATCACTTTCATGGAAAGGGCCTGCCAAGCTTCCACAAAACTACGAGTTGCCTGAAATCTCAGCACACACTTTTTCACCCAATCTTGATGAAACTTTCAGGTAATGATCAGTACACCAATCCCACTTGGCTCGCCATATTTCGTTCTTCTAGGTTAAACCGTTGGTTGGCAGTAACCGGTTTCATTTTGAGGTTTCACTCTGTTTTCTCCTATACGGATACATGTATTTGGAACTCTAAATCAAACACGGTTTGTGCGAGCTCTTTGAAACTTGACACAATAAAGCAGTTTCAAGTTCTATCTCTATGGTTTGTTTGCTGTTGATGTAGCCCTAAGCAGAGACTGGCGAGAATCACTTTCATGGAAAGGGCCTGCCAAGCTTCCAAAAAACTACGAGTTGCCTGAAATCTCAGCAAACACTTTTTCACCCAATCTTGATGCAACTTTCAGGTAATGATCAGAACACCAATCCCACTTGGCTCGCCAAATTTCGTTCTTCTAGGTTAAACCGTTCGTTGGAAGTAACCGGTTTCATTTTGAGTTTCACTCTGTTTTCTCCTATAGGGATACATGTATTTGGAACTCTAAATCAAACTCGGTTTGTGCTAGCTCTTTCAAACTTGACACAATAAAGCAGTTTCAAGTTCTATCTCTATGGTTTGTTTTCTGTTGATGTAGCCCTAAACAGAGACTGGCGAGAATCACTTTCATTGAAAGGGCCTGCCAAGCTTCCAAAAAACTACGAGTTGCCTGAAATCTCAGCAAACACTTTTTCACCCAATCTTGATGATACTTTCAGGTAATGATCAGTACACCAATCCCACTTGGCTCGCCAAATTTCGTTCTTCTAGGTTAAACCGTTCGTTTGCAGTAACCGGTTTCATTTTGAGGTTTCACTCTGTTTTCTCCTATAGGGATACATGTATTTGGAAGTCTAAATCAAACACGGTTTGTGCTAGCTCTTTGAAACTTGACACAATAAAGCCGTTTCAAGTTCTAACTCTATGGTTTGTTTGCTGTTGATGTAGGTCTAAGCAGAGACTGGCTAGAATCACTTTCATGGAAAGGGCCGGCCAAGCTTCCAAAAAACTACGAGTTGCCTGAAATCTCAGCACACACTTTTTCACCCAATCTTGATGAAACTTTCAGGTAATGATCAGTACACCAATCCCACTTGGCTCGCCAAATTTCGTTCTTCTAGGTTAAACCGTTCGTTGGCAGTAACCGGTTTCATTTTGATGTTTCACTCTGTTTTCTCCTATAGGGATACATGTATTTGGAACTCTAAATAAAACACGGTTTGTGCTAGCTCTTTGAAACTTGACACAATAAAGCAGTTTCAAGTTCTATCTCTATGGTTTGTTTGCTGTTGATGTAGCCCAAAGCAGAGACTGGCGAGAATCACTTTCATGGAAAGGGCCTGCCAAGCTTCCAAAAAACTACGAGTTGCCTGAAATCTCAGCACACACTTTTTCACCCAATCTTGATGAAACTTTCAGGTAATGATCAGTACACCAATCCCACTTGGCTCGCCAAATTTCGTTCTTCTAGGTTAAACCGTTCGTTGGCAGTAACCATTTTCATTTTGAGGTTTCACTCTCTTTTCTCCTATAGGGATACATGTATTTGGAACTCTAAATCAAACACGGTTTGTGCTAGCTCTTTGAAACTTGACACAATAAAGCAGTTTCAAGTTCTATCTCTATGGATTGTTTGCTGTTGATGTAGCCCTAAGCAGAGACTGGCGAGAATCACTTTCATGGAAAGGGCCTGCCAAGCTTCCAAAAAACTACGAGTTGCCTGAAATCTCAGCAAACACTTTTTCACCCATTCTTGATGAAACTTTCAGGTAATGATCAGTACACCAATCCCACTTGGCTCGCAAATTTGTTCTTCTAGGTTAAACCGTTCGTTGGCAGTAACCGGTTTCATTTTGAGGTTTCACTCTGTTTTCTCCTATAGGGATACATGTATTTGGAAGTCTAAATCAAACACGGTTGTGCTAGCTCTTTGAAACTAGACACAATAAAGCAGTTTCAAGTTCTATCTCTATGGTTTGTTTGCTGTTGATGTAGCCCTAAGCAGAGACTGGCGAGAATCACTTTCATGGAAAGGGCCTGCCAAGCTTCCAAAAAACTACGAGTTTCCTGAAATCTCAGCACACACTTTTTCACCCAATCTTGATGAAACTTTCAGGTAATGATCAGTACACCAATGCCACTTGGCTCGCCAAATTTCGTTCTTCTAGGTTAAACCGTTCGTTGGCAGTATCCGGTTTCATTTTGAGGTTTCACTCTGTTTTCTCCTATAGGGATACATGTATTTGGAACTCTAAATCAAACACGGTTTGTGCTAGCTCTTTGAAACTTGACACAATAAAGCAATTTCAAGTTCTATCTCTATGGTTTGTTTGCTGTTGATGTAGCCCTAAGCAGAGACTGGCGAGAATCACTTTCATGGAAAGGGCCTGCCAAGCTTCCAAAAAAACTACGAGTTGCCTGAAATCTCAGCAAACACTTTTTCACCCAATCTTGATGAAACTTTCAGTT